>NC_059372.1:8942787-9120287 GCF_019703515.2 Myxocyprinus asiaticus
TGTACGGGTCACACAAATGAAAGGTGCACTCAGTAACTTTTGTCTGTGTCATGTTGGACTTACAGTGACACCTAGAGGCTTGGATGCAGCATCATTTCAAATCAATAGTTTTCAGTTTCAGATGTCATTGTAGATATTAAGTATTCAGTCAGCCGATGATTACTTTAATCTAATGAGGATTGTCAAGTGTCAAAATCAATTCAGGACGTTTGGGTGAGACTTCACAAGCGAATGGTACTGAGGCTGGGGTCAAGTGATTCTATCATAGCAGCCACCACATGCAGACTCTCTCCATGTAGAATAGAACCGCTTTTATAAGGCTACTGATATGTCTGTAGTCTTCATTGTTAATGCCACTCCGGAATCACAGATTCAATGTCTTTAGGCGTCTAAACTTCTTGAGCTGAGGAGAAAAAGAACTGCACCTGTTACCCAGATGGCTCCACAGTTATGTGCGTATTGGGGTGAGTTACAGTATAAGGCATCAAGATTTGTATTTCATCCTCGAAACACACAGGTCCTTGGAGTCTGTAGGAAGGGTGGAGACGCTCATTCCACCCCTTGTGCCTCATCTATTTTTTGGAGTTTTGGTTGCTTGAAGTCCAGTGTTAAGTTTCCACAGTCTGTGATGATTTGGGGTGCAATGTCATCTGCTGGTGTTGGTCCATTGTGTTTTTTGAAAACCAAAGTCACTGCACCCGTTTACCAAGAAATTTTGGAGCACTTCATGCTTCCTTCTGCTGACCAGCTTTTTAAAGATGCTGATTTCATTTTCCAGCAGGATTTGGCACCTGCCCACACTGCCAAAAGCACCAAAAGTTGGTTAAATGACCATGGTGTTGGTGTGCTTGACCGGCCAGCAAACTCACCAGACCTGAACCCCATAGAGAATCTATGGGGTATTGTCAAGAGGAAAATGAGAAACAAGAGACCAAAAAATGCAGATGAGCTGAAGGCCACTGTCAAAGAAACCTGGGCTTCCATACCACCTCAGCAGTGCCACAAACTGATCACCTCCATGCCACGCCGAATTGAGGCAGTAATTAAAGCAAAAGGAGCCCCTACCAAGTATTGAGTACATATACAGTAAATGAACATACTTTCCAGAAGGCCAACAATTCACTAAAAATGTTTTTTTTATTGGTCTTATGATGTATTCTAATTTTTTGAGATAGTGAATTGGTGGGTTTTTGTTAAATGTGAGCCAAAATCATCACAATTAAAAGAACCAAAGACTTAAACTACTTCAGTCTGTGTGCATTGAATTTATTTAATACACGAGTTTCACAATTTGAGTTGAATTACTGAAATAAATGAACTTTTCCACGACATTCTAATTTACTGAGATGCACCTGTATATATATATATATATATATATATCTTTGTTTATTACAAGATAAATTAGTACTATATTAATACAAATAAATAATATATCATGAGGATTTTCTGTGTAACAGTGGTGAATTATCAGTATCCCATATGTGTGTAGACATACATATTATACATGCCATTTGTTACTCAAGGTGATGCTGATGTTTCTGTGATTGACTCGATTTATATTTGACATTGCTATTTGACGAAGAAAAAACGTTGAAGATAGTAAGAGTAACACATAAACAGTGTGATATGAATATTGTCATTGCTAACATGAATCCACTCTGATCCAGCAGAGTAGGTGTACAGATAGATATATTAAAGGGATAACTAACCCAACACTGGAACACTGTGGAACACAAAAAGGAACTGTCAGGCAGAACGTTAGCCTCAGTCACCATTCATTTACACTGTATGGGAAAAGGATGCAAAGAAAGTGAATACTGAGGCTTACATTCTGCCTAACATCCCGTTTTATGTTCCACAGAAGAAAGAAAGTCATATGGGTTTGGAACCACATGAGGCTAAGTTAGATAGCCTGTTATTAGATCAATGGATTGGGATAATACAAGCGTGAATGATGCAAAGATATCTGAAAAAGAGCAGTTTGATCAGACAAAATAATTATTTCAATAATGCTACAATCTTGGTGTAAATGTATTCAGATACATAAATGAACAAAAATGAGAAATACTGAACTTACAAACTTTATTCAATTTTAAACGTTTGCAATTTGTAAACATTGCACTGTGATTGCATAGATTCACAAGTATCAGCACTACATTCAGTGATATACATAAATATGCACTTATCCTACTTTAAAACTTACAATATATTTAAAATACTACTTAAAAAAATGTACTCCTAAAAAAGTACAAGACCTATTAAGAAAATGTTTAAAATTGCACATCAAAAACGAGCCCAAAATGTCATAGAAATATACAAACAGATCTTCATAGGAGCAGCAGTCTAGTTCTGCTTTGTCACAGAGTAAATTATAAATTAACCTCAACACTGAATAAACTTGTGTCTTGTATATTTGCTTTAATAGCGAGTAAAAAAGTTTTTAACTGTTTAAGCGTTTATATTACTAATTTTTGGATGAGAATACAATGCTTTATATTCAACGATATTAAACCTCCAAAATGACTCATCAAACTTGTAGAAAAATATTCTGAATGTGAACTTCAGTAAACCAATTTTATCACTTAGAAATTACATCAGCATTATATTTGAAAAAATATACTTGGTGCAAATGCTAAATGAGTACTATGTATGTGCTATTTCATTTAAATCAACACCAACAAGAGGAATATTATAATGTATCCTATCCAAATACTAAATGGAGTAAACATATTCGAAAGTGCCATATTTGCATGTATGCATTGTGCATATAATTATATGGCTGACACAAGAAAAGTGTTTAAATAGCTGTCTTGTCAGTAAAATTTTAACCTAGTTAGTAAGATGAAAAACTGTGTATATTAGACACAAAATGCTTATTGCTTTTTACGTTCCATACTTAAAGTCAGTTTCATTTTGTCTGAGAGTATTTGTTTTCTCTCCCGAAAATAGGTTAATGACCTGAAGTGGAAAATGGCATTTTAGTTCAAAAGTGCCAAAATACCCAGTTGACGTGGCTCAAACATAACAGTATTTCTGTGTACTTGGTAATCTCAGAGCATGCAGTGCAATATTGGACAGCTGTAGTGAAAATGTAGTGTGATATCTTTGGAAAACAACAACCATTTTGTCATCTGCAAGTCTTTTTAGAAGTCACTCACCTGTCTCCCACATAACTGTTGCCATCATAAGCAGTTAGAAATGAAAGAGTTTTCTGAATTGTCCATTTTTAAAGCTTATAGTAGTTTGTGATTGTCTCACAATTTTTGTGAAACATTACCAGGAATTTTTGTGCATTTTCCCATGTTTGCTAAAACTGCTCTTTATCACTAAATTCTTTACATTTTCATTCCTCTGTAGTGTTACTTTAAGCATAAAATCCATTTAAAATAGTTCTCTGTGTTCACAAAGAAAGTGAAATAATAAAAGCAAACAATTCTTACAACAGATACACTATTTTACCGGTGCTAAAATATAAACACTCAAGTATACTAGACTACACCAACGAAACATGAAACTAATGGCACATGAGAACAAGTTTGAGATGACTAAAAATAAAAACATTAGGACACTACATACAACAAAGCTGTGCCTAAGGGAGGTCACTTCCATCGTAGATTATTGGCTTCTCAATGGCCAGGTGATAGTTGACCTTCTTAGAGAGAAATCTGCCAAAGCAAACATGAAAAGAAGAAACGCCGATTGCTTTATTCTATTTTCAAATAATAACTACAGATATCGATATAAAGTTTGAGTACACAAGACATTTGTCTTTTTTTGCTCATGTTTTGGCATTCCTTTGAAACAAAGCTAAAGCAAAAGTTGCAACCGTGTAGCATAAGTCTCAATTCTAAAACCTAGTGAGCTGCCTTGCTCTCTACTGCCTACACCGGCAGCTACCTTTTAAGGGAGCATCTAAACCATCATGGAACCCATAAGTGACTGATTTGGAACGTCTACATAGGAAGCACCACTCAAATACTGCTCCGAATGTGAACCACAGAGGGGATTCCAATAGAGTTTAAAGTTAGCATGTTGCTAAGCTAATGATGCTAATAATGACAGCAGTGCAATGCATACAATTATGCAGATCACTATGCAGAACCATCGTGTTC
The DNA here is from genome assembly GCF_019703515.2 of Myxocyprinus asiaticus. NCBI lineage: Eukaryota > Metazoa > Chordata > Actinopteri > Cypriniformes > Catostomidae > Myxocyprinus > Myxocyprinus asiaticus. The sequence continues at coordinate 8,946,900 of NC_059372.1, forward strand.
CTAATAAAGTGCTCAGTGAGTGTAAATATTAGGTACAATAGTACATTTACAGCTATTCATTAATATGCAGTGGTGGACTAAAGCACTGAACTGGTAAGCAAAAGGTCATTGGTTCAATCCCCACAGCCACCACCATTGTGTCCTTGAGCAAGGCACTTAACTCCAGGTTGCTCCAGGGGGATTGTCCCTGTAATAAGTGCACTGTAAGTCGCTTTGGATAAAAGCATCTGCCAAATGCATAAATGTAAATGTAAATATTTTTTGGTATTGTATAAAACCTATGAATACATACAGTTGACATTTCTCTCGACTTGAATGCTCCAACTGACCGGTCAGACAGAATCAAGTATTTTGGAGAGCCTTGTAATAAAGCAACATATTTTTGTTGCCTCCTGTTTGGAACAGTCTTCGCATTGGGAGGCCGCCAATGATTCCTAACTGTGCCGTCTGGATAGGCAGCGTACTAGGTTTTGGAACAGAACTTACAGTATGTGTCATCTGTGTGGTACTGTACCTGGAGAATGAGTTATCAAATATGAGCGTGTAGACTCCAGGGTTGCGGACTTTGAGTTGGCCCTGGATGGTCTCTTTGTGAGAGTTACAGCGTGTCAGAGGAATCAGAACCTGAATCACAGGAACAAAAAGTGGATTTATCACTGTAAGGATCTGTGGTTGCGTCAGATCATTTTGGGGAGCGCGAACAGCTCTCACAGTATGATAAGCAGAAGTGCTATATTAATGCGAGCTGATGCACTGCCTGTTAATATCTGTTATGTTTGTGAAGACATGCAGCCTGCAGCAGTTTGTGTTATCCTAAAATTGGTTATTATTTCAGAATTCAGTTGCAGAGGGCAGTCTAGATTATATTACAATGTGTTCACTGTTAGGGAAGCTACTTTGAGCTTCTGTAACCTACCAACCTACAAGCTATTAACAATATAAAGTAGTTGACGGAATAGGTCACCCAAATCTGAAAATGTTCCCATCATTTACTCACCCTCATGCCATCCCAGATGTGTATGACATTCTTTCTTCTGCAGACAAACAAATGAAGATTTTTCGAAGAATACCTCAGTTCTCTAGGTCCATACAATGCAGGTCAACAGGGTCTAAAACTCTGAAGCTCCAAATAGCACATAAAGGCAGGTTCCAGCGGTTAAATCCATGTCTTCAAAAGCATGTGATAGGTGTGGGTGAGAAACAGATCAATATTTGTGTCCTTTTTTTACTATAAATCTACTTTCAAACAGCCCTCCTATGAACGTACACGTGAGTTCTTCTTCTTCTGTTTTTTGGCGAGACACCCTTTCCGTGCATATCGCCACCTACTGGGCTGTTGTGCAAATATTATTTTTTTTTCTACATCCATCCCTTTTTTCTTTCTCCTCCCTGCCCAGTAGGTGGCGATATGCACAAAGAATCCAAATTGCCAAAAAACAAAAGAAGAAGAATGTGAAAGTGAAAGTGGAGATTTATAGTAAAAAAAGGACTGAAATATTGATCTTTTTCTCACCCACACCTATCATATCACTTTTGAAGACATGGATTTAACCACTGGAGTCTTATGGATTACTTTTAAGCTGCCTTTATATGCTTTTTGAAGCTTCGACCCTGTTGACCTGCATTGTATGGACCTACAGATCTGAGATATTCTTCTAAAAATCTTTGTTTGTGTTCTGCAGAAGAAAGTAAGTCATACACATCTGGGATGGCATGAGGGTGAATAAATGATGAATTTTCATTTTTGGGTGAACTATCCCTTTAAACTACAGTCAAGTTACCTATTTCAGAAAGTGGTTAGCTACATTACAATTTAACAACAAAAAATAGCCAGCTACACTGAAGCTATGTAATCATGTAATTCTTTTTAATTAAATAACTAGTATATTTAATAATTTATTAAACATTCAATTAGGATGACAGCATCAATCTTGGACACATAAATCTACACTAAATACAACTAGTAAAACAAAAACACCCTAAATTAAATAACTCCATTGAACAAATCAAATCGTTAAAATGAATCAATCTTACTTACACTATTTGAGAGAGAAAGAACATTGCATTAGTGTACATTTGATTATACAACACAACAGTGCCCGCCCACTTTTTCAGCCATCTTGGTTTCGGAATATTTTTTCCCATTCATTTTTCCACAGGGATTTCAGAAATCCTACATAAAAGACTTCTAAGTAATGACCCAAATCAACCAGCTCCGAGGTGAATCACAACATTACAAACTTTGATTTAAAGCAAAAAATTATTTGAAAATCAGTCAAAAAATACAAAGGCACAAGACTGTGTACTTGCCGTCTTTAATGAGGGAATGAATTACAATCCCATGAAGCATCGTGAATGACGTAATTTAATTTAAAAGGATGGAAAAATATATAACTATTGATTTAAAGATGTTGATTTTATGTATATAAAACATAATATGTTCATTTTATAGTAACAATATTCAGATATATGCAAACATTTATGTAGTTTATAGAGTACAGGGACTCGACTTCATTGCATCATTTACATTCTGTCATGAGAGTGGGTGGTCGCTGCAGAGCTCTTTTGGTGTGCTTTGCTCAGTGTGATTATCTGATTGGTGGGTTTTTTCTCTTCAAGATCATTGTTAGTGTAGTTCTTTCCCAGGTATTTCACCATTAAACACGATTTTTAAAAAATAAAGCTGAAATAACGCAGCCTGATGGCATTAACAGAAGCATATACAATTGAAACTCACGGTGGGTCTGTCTTCAAAGGTTTATAAGTTAGAGTTCAAATAAATTTGGCTATGTAGAAAATGAAAGGGATTTTTATTGACAGCTCTATTGTCTCAGTAATGTAACAATGTAATAGTAATGTAAAAAAACAGTGATGTAATGTTTTAACATGTCACACTGCTACTTGTTGGAAAAAAAACAGAAAAAAAACAGCTGAATTACTGTAGTAATTACATTAGTAGTGTTGTTACTATTTGTTACTGAAACTGGGGCAGTATTTTATATTGGTTGTGTGACTGACTCATGGAAATGCACTTGTGTGTTTGAGTGCATGTTGTCAGTGGCAACAATGATGGTCTGTGTTACCTTTGCCTGCTCAACAGGTGTGTCAAGCGTGTCTCTGTGCACCACAGTAAAGGAGATGCTCTTTGGCTCGGAAGAGAAAACCCAGCTGATGATGGGCCCCCGGTCGCCCACAGTGATGGGAATGGCACTATAGCAACTGGACATAACAAGGAGCTCACGGGAACCATCACCAAATTGAGAAATCTCATCTATATCCAGAGGCACAGAGGCACTGCAGAAGACATGCACAGAATCAACAACAGCAATAAGAGGAGAGGAGCTGGACAGTGTGTGTGTGTGTGTGTGTGTGTGTGCATGTGTTCTGTCTGTATATACTAACGTGAGTTCTCCTGACTTGAGAAGATTGATTTCCGCATCCTGTACAGTAGGGGCCAATTCTTCCTGTTCATCAGGGGTCATGTCACTTGATACACTATGGTAAAAAACAGTAGTGCATTTGCAACATAATGCATTTATAATGCAGCACACAATGTCCTAAAGCTAGATGCTTTAATCATTAACAACGAGCACGTCTACATGCAAGATCTTAAGAGCAATAAGACGAAAATGTGTAAGGTCATGCAAACTCCTTAAAGGGATAGTTCATCCAAAAAAGAAAATTCTCTCATCATTTACTCACCCTCATGCCATCCCAGATGTGTATGAATTTCTTTCTTCTGTTGAACACAATTGAAGATTTTTAGAAGAATATCCCAGATCTGTAGATCCTTACAATTCAAGTGAATGGTGGCTAGAACTTTGAAGGTCCAAAAATCACATAAAGGCAGCATAAAAGTAATCCATACAACTCCAGTGGTGAAATCCATTTCTTCAGAAGTGAAATGATAGGTGTGGGTGAGAAACAGATCAATATTTAAGTCCTTTTTTACTATAAATTATCCTTCCTGCCCAGTAGGTGGCGATATGCACGGAGAATGCGAATCGACGAAAACAAAAGTAGAAGAATGTAACAGTGAAAGTGTAGATTAACAGTACAAAAGAACTTAAATATTGACCTGTTTCTTACCCATACCTATCATATTGCTTCTGAATATATAGATTTAAGCACTGGAGTCATATGGATAACTTTTATGCTGCCTTTATGTGCTTTTTAGAGCTTCAAAGTTCTGGCCACCATTCACTTGCATTGTATGGTCCTACAGAGCTGAAATATTCTTCTAAAAATCTTTATTTGTTTTCTGGTCAAGAAAGAAAGTCATACACCTCTGGGATGGCATGAGGGTGAGTAAATTACTTTTGGGTGAACTATCCCTTTAAACAGCGTTCCCTTACCAGGGTAAGTTATAAAAGTTTAACGGTTTAAAATCTCATCAAATCACTTTTTATTCCTGTGGTGTGTGTCTAATTACAGAAACCTTGTGAACCCACAGGAAACACAGCCAATTAAGGCTGCTGTAGAATTACATGCCAGCCAGGTGCTCATCTAGCAGTGACAAATGTAAGAAAGTGCACACAAGATGGCATAAATTGACAGTCATAATCACCCACAGCTAATCTCTCTGTGGCACTTCCTGTCTGTCTCTAAACACTTATTTGAAGATGCAGCGGAGAACAACTTTCTAAACAGGGACCTGAACAAATTGGATCGTTCAGAGTGTGATTGTGTGTACACGGAAATGTTTAGTGCGTCCACTGTCCTGTCACTTGCATTGTGCATATAAGTTTGTGCATGTTTGCGTGCGAGTATGCTTTTGGGTGAATCTCACAAAGCCAGTCAAGGAAATTTGTATCATTAAGATTTTTGCATTGTGACACTATTTCATTACAATTAAACACATTTTCCTCACCAAGTCTCATTAAAGTAATACATCAATATTTTTGCATTACAGTAATGAAAATTGGGAGAAGTGTGAAACCTCATTCGCAACCCATTTTACTTTTGTAAAGTGACATTTTACCGAATAGTAAATTCAACAAGAAAAGGAATATAGGGCAGGATTTGATTTTATCCATTGGGGAAAGTGAAAAGTGGGTGTTGCAAACCAGAATGGAGCCGTGAAGAGTTTGCTAAAACAAATCCTAACTATCTTTTTGGCTATTGGCTAAAATGATCCAATATCCCGCATGGTCTATGTGATGTCAGAGCAAAAACATCACTTTAAATAAGAGCAAGCTATTTTGATTGAAGACCAGGAACATGCATTAAGAAAGTAAACAGGGTCAATTCTGATTTTATGTTGACTTCAATTCTCATAAAAAAAATCTTAATCGTACTAAAATAGGTTTTGATTTTTGTTTTTCTTTTGATTTTTGGGGGAAATATGACTCAAAGATGTTTTTGACAGATTTAGTTAGATTCACCATTTTATATGTAGTGAGAGTGTGTTTATGTGTGTTTATATGGGCTTACAGGTCTCTGATTGGCCCTCCATCTTCCTCTTGTGATCCAGTGGTGGTGCGTGAGTCACTGTCATAGATCTCATTCACTTCCTCCTCTGTTATGATGTCAAACACCCCATCATCCTGTATCTCACTAGGATCTGTCACTGGATCACAGGAAGTCATGGACACATATGACATCAAAGCAGAGCAACTGAATAAACAAGTAAAATGGCAAATAATATATCAAAGGGAGGGGCCTGAAAATGGGCGGTGCTTAACGGTCTAGATGTTTTCTTTAAGGCCATGTTCACACAGGTAGAAAAAAAAAACATTTTGGCCTATCCGACTCAAATCTGTTTAGGTGTTTGTAGTCCAAACAGAACAAGACATACTGCAGTAACTGTTATTGTTGAGGCCTTCACCTTTTACTCATTCAGCTTTTAATATTCGACAAGTAAAAACACAACTCTAATATTGCACATTTATTTTAATTTGTGCCTTAGCCTGCTGTGGGCAACAAGGAAACTGCATCACTCATTAAAGTAAACAGATCAATATTTAAGTCAATTTTTACTATAAATTCTCCTCCCTGCTTAGTAAATCTCCACTTTAACTTTCACATTCTTTTTCTTGTTTTTGGTGATTCACATTCTTCATGCATACACCCCTACTGGGCAGGGAGAAGAATTTCTAGCAAAAATGGACTTATATACAGTATATAGATCTGTTTCTCACCCACACCTATCATATCACTTCTGAAGACATGGATTTAACCACTAGAGTCTTAACAGTAGAAAAACAGCTACAAAAGAACTTAAATATTGACCTGTTTCTAACCCATACCTATCATATTGCTTTTGAATATATAGATTTAAGCACTGGAGTCATATGGATTACTTTTATGCTGCCTTTATGTGCTTTTTGGAGCATCACAATTTTGGCACCCATTCACTTGCATTGTGAGGACCTACAGAGCTGAGATATTCTTATAAATATTTTAATTTGTGTTCTGCAGAAGTAAGAAAGTCAAACACATCTGGGATGGCATGAGGGTGAGTAAATGATGAGAGAATTTTCATTTTTGGGTGAACTATCCCTTTAACTGTTCACTGTGTATTTTCAATGTAATTGTTATTAAAGATTTTCAGTATCAGTATTCACTGCTGAAGTAGCTCATAGTGGTGTTGCCATGTGATACCTGTTACTTTTCTTAGCGGCGCTGGTCAGGGTGGACCAGTCGTTTGTGATTACTGGTTAAGGATCTTTTAAAATAATTTTAAGTGCTGGGTAGTAACGATTACGTGTATTCTTGATTACGTAATCAGATGACAGAAATCAAGTACATGATATTAGATTAAATTACATTTTAAAACACTCGTAATCAGATTATAGTTACTTTTTATGGATAGCATGATTACATATTAATCGGGCAAATGCAGTAAATTCTAATATATACTTTCTGTAAGTCTTCGAGTGTCGAACCGATTGCATTAGTGTGGTAAAGTTCATTTTTGTTTTGCGAATTGGTTTGTACTCATCTGCACAACTTTTGAGACTGGTCTGGTCTGTTAACTCACAAGGATGGCATTTGTAAGGCCAAAATTGCCCTACCTTTCAAATGTAATCCAGGAGATTACATTACTGACTACAATTTTAGTCATGTTATTTGTAATCAGTACTAGATTACAATTCAGAAGTAATCTACCCTGCACTGTTTATTAAATAGCGATTGCTTGAGCAGATTTCCATTTTTATATTAGGGACCAAAAACTAGTCATTGATTTAACAGGAATAAATATATGTAATATTTCCTCATTTATAATAATCATTTAGAATGTACTGATGTGAACGGATAGACCATTTTGGTTTTATTGTTTTTCTTGAAATTTTCTAGGATAACGTTGAGCTTTAGAATCACTGTATATCTTTTGGATAAGCATTGCTGCAAGCTTCTCTCACAGGGTGACTCATGATTTAAGTAGTTTTCAGCATGACAGTGTAAAGTTTCCATCCAACTTTAGGTTATCATGTCCTGTATGAGAGGCTGTATAACAGTCTAAACGTCTTATATGATGTATTTTTTAATAGTTCACATTAGGCCCTGAGATAAGTGTTTGTAGGACCTTTCTGTCCATAGGAAGACCACCATTGTTTACCTTTGACATGCCTCTATTTTTATTATTATGCTTTTAGTTTAACAGTTTGACCACACAAAGCTATATTTCAAATTGGTGTGCCATGTCAGCGTGACATCTATGAGAACAAAATGACTTCATCACTGTTTTTAAGAATCAAGTCTTCTCATCATCTGTTCATGTTAAATATATTTATGCTTATTATCTCAGTAATGACGTGTACATCTTGATGTTTATAAGTCTTTTCAGTCTATTGTTCTTCGTTTCTTTTAGGCACTTCTCTCTCCTGACTGCATACGAGATATCTCAAATCTTTGAATTTACTGCTGCATTTACTTCACTGAATTTCAAAATTGATACTAAATGTAAACTTTTATGCTTTGATTACAAATTTAAATATACCCTTATTAAAATGTGTTATTCCTATTTATCTAGAAATATGATGCTTTTTGAGTCGCCAAGCACCCCCTTGTGGACAACAAGTTTGTCACATAGGAAAACAGTTGTTAAAAACTTTTGCCACCCAATGCATCAACCACAGTACACCATGTCTTGATTGCTTAGTACCGTGAAGACACGACACTGACATTTACCTGTCAATTATAACGATACATTTAAACACAAGGTGCGGCAAAACCCTGGGGCTTTGGCATTCCAGAACGGCCTTCTTGGCATTTAATTTTTCACACAAAATTTTTTCCGAGGCAGAAAATTAGCACTCGTTAGAACAATGCTGAGTATGTCAAAATACTCACAAGCATAAGAATAGTTCACCCAAAAAAAGAAACTTCTCACCCTAATGTCTTTGAAACCCATATGACTTTCTATCTTTCTTTGGAACACACAAAAAAAAGATGCTGCTTTTTTCCATATACTGGAAGTTATTCTGAAGGTCAAGCCACAAGGCTGGTTGTGTGAGGAAAAGACCTAAATTTAAAGTTGTTATTCACAGATAATCTTGTGTTCATTGAACGAAGAAAAAAAAAACATACAAGTTTGGAATGACATGATGACAAAATGTTCATTTTGGGGTGAACTATTCCTTTAAGAGTGTGTGTATATACCTGTAACTCTGGGTGTGGGTATATAGGGTGGCGGTTGGCTGGCAGTGTTTTCGTGAAGTGATGGTTGATTCACTGTGGAGCTGCTGAGTTCGGTCTTTGTGAATCTTTCCACCACAGCGCTGTGCTGCGTGTAACACTCTCGACAGCAGCGCTCCTTCTTTCTGTTTCTCGTCATCACAAAATTATTGCTGCAGTAGTAACAGAAAATACGGCCACACAACCTGCCAGAAACACAGTATGTGTAAATGTAAACATGAGCATTACGGCCTCTTCACACCAGTCCAAATTTTCACACAGCAATATTTTAAAATAAAATAATACATCTCTATCAACTTCAAAAAAATCGTACTCCAATGAGTATTATTATTTTTTCATTTGTTTGTCATTGAGTATGATTGTGAATTTTCATTGTACTCAGATAATCTTCCAGAACGAACATTGTACATAATTTTGTTGTGAAAAATTGTTTGTAAACATTTTATATACTATTGTTTCCTTTAATCGCATCACACTAGGTATTATAAGGTCTTAAGATAAAATTTAAAACTAATATAATAATAAGTACTAAATGCAATGTGTCCAAAGAACTGAAACAAAACCTAAGGATGTGTCTAAAAGTTTTGGGGGAAGAATTCACTGATGAATTTGTGCTGACTGATAGCGATGTTTATTTGCACTTATTTTCTACCTTGTTTTAATCCCAGATTCACTAAAGGAATTTTGCAGGTCAGATAACAGCACAAACAAGCCCATGAAATTAGTTTTGTGAATACTGATCACATTTGCGGGCCACAATTCCCCAGCTTGCAGGCCTGTTCTGAGTTCTAGTCTGTGGTGTATGCAGCAGACTACTGCGATTTGGCATGCTTTGCTGGGACTAAACAGAATAGCTCCACCATGTTCATTGTAAAGATAATTACATCAGTTAAATAGTGCTGACGCCTTTGTGAGCACGGCATATTCTATTATGAGTCTCATATGCATAGACAGACATGCCTCCCAGAAAAGAATGACATTGGCTTAGTTTAAATACGCATGACGCAGTACTATACCAGCACCTAAAGCGGCATATCAAATAAGGTCTGTAATCAACATTACTTGGATTTACACGTTTTGTTCGCCGCTGAAGAATGGAGTACTTAGCAACCATAAAAAACCATAATGAAACCATAACTACTTTTAACCATAACTACTTAAAATATTAATATATCACTTCACCCACCTGCAGTGATGACGGCGCAGCCACCATGTGAACTGACTCTGACAATCTAGACAGCGTGTGGTCTCCTTATCCACCAACCACCACTGTTCCTCTGATCTGAGCTTCTGTTCAAACTCCAGAGCATCCGATTTCTGCCACAGAGCGTCCTTATCCCTGGAAGACAGAGAGAGAGAGCGAGAGAGAGCGAGAGAGAGAGAGAGAGAGAGAGAGAGAGAGAAAGAGAGAGCGAGAGAGAGAGAGAGAGAGAGAGCAGGAGATGAGAAAGAAACAACTAGACTTTTCAGTAGAAAATGTTGTTGCAACGATGCAAGGTGAGAGTCCTCCTCCAAGTCTATATAATAGTCTGATACCTAGAGTGTAAGGGATTCTGGAAGGAAGGAACAAAGAAGGGAAAGAAAGAAAGAAAGAACGAACAAAGAAAGAATGAAAGAAAAAAAGGAAAAGAGAAGGAACAAAGAAAAAAGAAAGCAAAAGAAAAAAGAAAGAAAGAACAAAGAAAAAGGAGGAAGGAAGAAGGAATGAAGAAAGAAAGGGAGGCAGAAAGAAAGAAGGAAGGATTGAAGAGTGGAAGGAAGGAAAAATAAAGAAAGGGAAGTAGGAAGGAAGAAAAAGGGAAAATGGAATGGTGGAAAGAAGGAGGGAACAAAGAAAAAGGAGGAAGGAAGAAGGAATGAAGAAAGAAAGGGAGGCAGAAAGAAAGAAGGAAGGATTGAAGAGTGGAAGGAAGGAAAAATAAAGAAAGGGAAGTAGGAAGGAAGAAAAAGGGAAAATGGAATGGTGGAAAGAAGGAGGGAAGAAAAAAGAAAGGGAGGAAGAAATGTAGAAAGAATAAAGAAAAAAGGGAAGAAGGAAGAAACCAAAAGAAAGAAAGAATGAAAGAAAAGTAAGGAAGGAAGGAGGGTGGAAGGAAGGGTGAAAGAAAGAAAGAAAGAAAAAAGGGAAGGAGGAAGGAAGGAGGGAAGGAAAAAGAAAAAAGAAAGACAGAAAGAACAAAGAAAAAGAAAGAAAAGAAAGAAGAAAGAAAGAACAAAGAAAAAGAGGAAGGAAGAAGGAATGAAGAAAAAAGGGGAGGCAGAAAGAAAGAAGAATGGAAGGAAGGAAAAAAGAAAGAAAGAAAAAAGAAGAAAAGTAGGAAGGAAGGAAGAAAAAAGGGAAAATGGAATGGTGGAAAGAAGGAGGGAATAAAAAATAAAGGAAGAAATGTAGAAAGAAAGAAAGAAAAGGGAAGAAGGAAGAAACAGAAAGAAAGAAAAAGGAAGGAAAATTGGAAGAAGGAAAGAAATAGGAAGGAATAAAAAAGGGAAGGAAGGGTGGAAGGAGGGAAGGAAAAAAGACAGACAGACAGAAAGAAAGAACAAAGAAAAAGGAGGAAGGAAGAAGGAATGAAGAAAAAAGGGGAGGCAGAAAGAAGGATGGAAGGAAGGAAAATAAAGAAAGAAAAAATAAGAAAAGGGAAGTAGGAAGGAAGAAAAGATGGAAAATGGAATGGTGGAAAGGAGGAGGGAATAAAGAAGAAAGGGAGGAAGAAATGTAGAAAGAAAGAAAGAAAAAAAGGAGGAAGGAAGAAACCGAAAGAAAGAAAGAAAAGGAAGAAAAAAGGAAGGATGGAAGGAGGGTGGAAGAAAGAAAGAAAGAAAGAAAAAGGGAAGAAGGAAAGAATTAGGAAGGAATAAAAAATGGAAGGAGGAAGGAAGGGTGGAAGGAAGGAGGAACAAAGAAAAAAGAAAGAAAAAGAAAGGAGAAAGAAAGAAAGAGAAAATGAAGGAAGAAAGAGCGTACAAACAAACAGCAGAAACTCGATGTGAACTGAATACACTGTTGGGTTCTGCTGGGTCTCTCAGGGTTCGCTGGTGTTTTAAATAAGAAATTATTGAGTCATATCACATCTGCCGCTGTTTGATTATATGAATAATATGATCCACAACCAGCTTCATATTTCAAACAATTCTGTTTGCCATTTATAGGCTTCCAGAATATCTCACGCTGTAGTCGTACTTTTATTTATTTCTGTCTAATACTCATCTGTTTGGCTCTGTAGAGGTTTGTTTTAGTTAACACGTGTTCAGCATTGAGTATTAAAGTGAACAAGTCATGAGGAACCTGAAATAAATCAGCCAAGCTTTTAATGAGAGAGCAGATAACAAGATGTCTTTGGCTTGTGTGTATGTGTGTAGCAGGCCCCTGCAAGTGTATGTTATTAAACAGATATACGGCAGACAAGAACAGACTCTTGACCTCCTTTTATGCTGTTGGTTCTTGTCTGATATACACACTCTACACACTGAAATGATCAGTTTTTCTATACATTTAAATGTGAATTCTGTGAAATAGTTTTCAGTCTTTTTTTATTTTTATCTCTGGAGCATAACTGGTCATTTTATTTTATCATGCAACCAATAACATGATCTAAGATTGAGTAAACCTAGAGTAAATGCCTTTTCACACCCACTGCTAAATGACAAACCTCTGATGAAAATCGTACAATGATTTTAGTTCCAAACATTTTTACAGCTTTTTAATGAATTTTCAAAACAAGATGAAAATTGTCCAATGATTTTCGTAACAAAACTACAACTTACATTTTTCAAACAACAAATCAAAATAATCTACTTTGAAAATCTTCCAGTGATTTTAATACCTAAACTATTTACAACTATTTAACACATTTTTTAAACAAAGCGAAACTCATCATCCACTGATTTTCCTAACAATACTACTAACACTGTGAGCGAAACGTAATGTTTTTAACTCGATAGTAATGCACTTTGAATAAAAAAATATATATCAAGTGTTTTGAATAAAAAATTCAAATCATGACGAAATTTGCTGCATAAATGTGTGTTAGTTATGGGCTTAATGAATATTTGTGGAAATTTTAGGAAAACTCGTAAAAGTTAAAACCACACCTAAATCTGCATAGTCTACAATCATGAAATGCATTTGCTTGTTCTTAATAAAGTATATGTACTGTGTGTGTATTTTGTGTTGTCCTGAATGCTGAACAATACAAATGTAAACTACAAAAAGAAAATAGAGAAGGCAATTAAACCTGCAGTGCTTGCCGATATACATACCTAATAAGTTCAATGAGCCGTTCCTCAAGGTTACTCTTGGTTTGGCCAAGATCCTCCAGTTCAGCAGCCATTCTGATATGCTGGTTCTGAGCATCTGTCAACACCTGATCCAACCTCTGCTTCAACACTTCTTTCTCCTCCTGTAATTCACTGAGAGCCTCTTTGGTACTGAGAGAAATGGAGAGAGAGTAAACAAGGGTTAATATTAATGTCATGCATAAAAATGGACCCTAACCAATAATATTAAAACACAATCACTTCCAGTGTCCATAAAATGCTTATAATAAAGACCCACTTGGAAATCCATTAGTGATGCACAGCTACCATGTTAAAAGCAAGCCTAAATACTGACAATGTTGGTGAGCATTTCAGTTTCATACATGCAGATCCACTATCCATGCTGCATTTACCCTTATATTGTGTGTATGTTTGTGTATTTGAACACTTACCTTGTTACACTTTCTTGTAGTTGCTGTGTCTCACACTCACTCTCACGGATCAAAGTCTCACAATTAGTAATGTGAGAGTCTTTCTCCTCAATAAGACGGGAGTATACCATATTTACTTCCTAATGTATACATACACAAACAAACAAATGAATATATGCTGTACATACAAACACCATTCATTCAAATACTTTTACACCTATTTTACCTCTTTAAATATGGAATATAGCAGCATTTTCACCACCATTAACACCACCAAAAATTACCCCCCAAAAAATGGTACAACTATGTTTTTTGGACATGCTACCATGGTAAATATAGTACATGTTTTTGGACATGTATCATGGTACTAACCATGGTATTCTTTGAAGTACCTTGGAGTTCCATGTACGTAAATAACATGGTACATAGAATACACTAATGGTATTACCATCTGATACAATTTTTGTAAGAAAAGAAAATCTATACTGTATGATATATTTTATGAGAATTTCATGTTTAGAGCAGAATTAAAAAACAGCATAACATTTACATTTGTAAAAAGCTATTAATAAAGAACTTTATTTCCAAGCATAATTACCATGGCACTTGTACTCTAATTGGCAAATATCTGCAGGAGAGAGGGTGCACTGTTCCTAATTATTGACTTAATGAGAGTCAAATTATTCATCACTGTCTGGCAATTAACCCCAATCTCATCTTCTATTCCACTTTCTCATATAGTGGCTCTCAAATGAGTGAAAACAAAAGGAGCATCCATAGATCTGAGCCTGTTATACAGAGCCTCATTGCCTGATAACATCAGTGCTATTAGCAACAGAGACTAATAATAATGATTAACATGGTGGTGTGCAAGTATTTGTTAATAATGTAGGTATCAAGAAACTATTAAAAGTATAAATTGACACTGTTGTAGTCAATCCCCACTTGTAGTATCTTGTGGCTCTTCTATCAAGTAGCATTGAAACATTTACAAACCTCTAACTCTGACACTTTGGCCTCCAGTTCAGATGTCTTCTTCATCTCCATGTTTAATTGTGATTTCAAAACCTCAAACTCTTCATTAAGACTCTATATTAGAAATAAATAAAATATAGGCATATTTTATTCATTATTTTAATATAAACACATTATAAACCTATAATTTTCACTACATAAAAATGATACAGCGAGTCCAAGTCTATTGGAAATTTATGCTGCATTCACATTAAGTCAGAATTACAGTAATTATGAGTTTCCGACTTGTAAAACCATTCACGTCTTTTTCAAACTCGTTATTACAAGTTCAAAACCGTTTTTTATGAAAGCGCCAACTTTTCTCACTTGACCGTTGTGAAATGTACAAATAACCGAAATTGCTGCGGCTTTAACTGTTAAAGACAGGTAGCTACCTATACATATGGTTGATATGTCTTATAATTTTACTATTGATAAAGTCTAAATAATTCAGGATAGTTTACATTTTATCAGAAAATAAGCCAGACATACAAAACACACCAACAATGAAGTCAAGACATGGATCCATTTAGGAGCATTGCCTCAGAAAAAATTATTTTTGAGTCAGAGTAGAGTCATTACATATTTATACAGTGCATCCGGAAAGTATTCACAGCGCTTCACTTTTTCCACATTTTGTTATGTTACAGCATTATTCCAAAATGGATTAAATTCATTATTTTCCTCAAAACTCTACAAACAATACCCCACAATGACAACATGAAAGAAATTTGTTTGAAATCTTTGCAAATTTATTACAAATAAAAAACGGGGGAAAAAAAAAAAAAATCACATGTACATAAGTATTCACATCCTTTGCTCAATACTTTGTTGAAGCACCGTTGGCACCAATTACAGCCTCAAGTCTTTTTGAGTATGATGCTACAAGCTTGGCACACCTATTTTTGGGCAGTTTCTCCCATTCTTCTTTGCAGGACCTCTCAAGCTCCATCAGGTTGGATGGGGAGCGTCAGTGCACAGCCACTTTCAGATCTCTCCAGAGATGTTCAATCGGGTTCAAGTCTGGGCTCTAGCTGGGCCACTCAAGGACATTCACAGAGTTGTTCCGTAGCCACTCCTTTGTTATCTTGGCTGTATGCTTAGGGTCATTGTCCTGTTGGAAGATGAACCTTCGCCCCAGTCTGAGGTCCAGAGTGCTCTGGAGTAGGTTTTCATCAAGGATGTCTCTGTACATTCCTGCATTCATCTTTCACTCGATCCTGACTAGTCTCCCAGTTCCTGCCACTGAAAAACATCCCCACAGCATGATGCTGCCACCACTATGCTTCACTGTAGGGATGGTATTGGCCAGGTGTTGAGCGGTGCCTGGTTTCCTCCAGACATGACACTTGCCATTCAGGCCAAAGAGTTCAATCTTTGTTTCATCAGACCAGAGAATTTTGTTTCTCATGGTCTGAGAGTCCTTCAGGTGCCTTTTGGCAAACTCCAGGCGGGCTGTCATGTGCCTTTTACTGAGGAGTGGCTTCCGTCTGGCCACTCTACCATACAGGCCAGATTGGTGGAGTGCTGCAGAGATGGTTGTTCTTCTGGAAGGTTCTCCTCTCTCCACAGAGAAACGCTGGAGCTCTGTCAGAGTGACCATCGGGTTCTTGGTCACCTCCCTGACTAAGGCCCTTCTCCCCCGATCGCTCAGTTTGGCCAGGCGGCCAGCTCTAGGAAGAGTCCTGGTGGTTCCCAACCTCTTCCATTTATGGATGATGGAGGCCACTGTGCTCATTGGGAGCTTTTTTCTCTACCCTTCCCCAGATCTGTGCCTCGATACAATCCTGTCTCGGAGGTCTACAGACAATTCCTTGGACTTCATGGCTTGGTTTGTGCTCTACCATGCACTGTTAACTGTGGGACCTTTTATAGACAGGTGTGTGCCTTTCCAAATCATGTCCAATCAACTGAATTGACCACAGGTGGACTCCAATCAAGTTGTAGAAACATCTCAAGGATGATCAGTGGAAACAGGATGCACCTGAGCTCAATTTTGAGTGTCATGGCAAAGGCTGTGAATACTTATGTACATGTGGGGTTTTTTTTCCGTTTTTTTATTTTTAATAAATTTGCAAAGATTTCAAACAAACTTCTTTCACATTGTCATTATGGGGTATTGTTTGTAGAATTTTGAGGAAAATAATGAATTTCATCCATTTTGGAAATAAGGCTGTAACATAACAAAATGTGGAAAAAGTGAAGCGCTGTGAATACTTTCCGGATGCACTGTACATTACATATAAGGCAAGTCTTTGAACATATGGATTTGAAGTGCTAATGAGTGAAGAATATGTGATTCACCTGTAGATAAGAAAGTGATATCACATAAATTTTTACCTTTATCTGGTTTTTGTTGGCCATGCTCTCGGTGCTCATCTGAAATTTCACTGCTGCGATTTCTTCTCGAGCAGCATTCCGTTCACCCTCGGTTTTGTCCAGCAGCTCCTTTAGCTCCAGCAAAGCCTCTGAAAGTTTCTCCGCCTGCTGGAGTTCTTCTTGTAGACTTGCGTTTTCCTGTCGAAGAGCCACCATGCTGGCATGGAGTCGCTCCGTTTCCTTCACTCCCTGCCCTTGCAGTTCCTGGATCCGAGCAGCTTCGGCAGCCCAGCGTTCTCGGGCCTCTTCCCGCTCTGTGGTCAACTGGCAAATAGTCATTCCCATCTCTGCCATCTCAGTGTTGACCCGGTGGAGACATTCTCTGGTCTCTGCATTCTCCAGGACTAACCTTTCATTCTGGGCCTTGAGGTCTGCCAGCTCCTCTTGTGCTAAGGCAAGTTCAGCAGCTATCTTAGTACGTACGGAGGTCTCTTGGTCCAGTTGAGATGTTACAGCCCGTAGTCGTTCACTAGACTGCAGCAGCTCATTTACATGTGCTCGGTTCTGCTCCTCTGCCTGCTTCTTCAGTTGTTCAGTCAAGGTCCGAAGTTCTGCACAGGAAGCCTCAGTCACCTCCAGCTTTACTTGTGTCTTGTCCCTCTCATCCACAGCACTGTGGAGTTTAGCCCTGAGATCCAGCATGTCCTCCTGAAGCCTGGACACCTCCTTGACACTCAATCCCAGTTGATCCTCAAGCACAGTCACCTTTGAAGCCATCTCCTGGGTTTCTCTAGCCTGATTTGTGCTTTGCTCAAGTTGGACCTTCTCCGCAGCCATCCTCTGAACCTCCAGACTCTTCATCATCTCAGTTTGTTTAACAAAGGCTCTCTCTGTTTCCATCTTCCCCATTTCCAACTCCTCCTCTCGAGCTTCAAGTTTTTCCACCCTTCTTTGAAGGTCCTCACTGACCTTCTTCCTGTCCTCCAACTGGTAATCCCTATCTTTAAGCTGTGCAGCCAGGTTTGCCTCATTGCATCTTGCGGCTCCAAGACTTGTCTCAAGTTCAGCAATCTGGCTTTGTATGTTACGTACCTCCTCCTGCATGGCCGCAAGAGCTGCTTTAAGAGCCACCTGAACCTCTATGAGGTCCTTGTTTTCCTGCTCCAGTTTGCCAACTGAACTCTCCGATTCCTGCAACTTCATGTTGGCTTTATGCAGCCTCTCATCCAGACTCCTGTTCTCATCTCGCATACGCTGCTCTCGTTCATCAACAGACACTTTGGCATCATTAATCTGTGCTCGCATCTGCTTCTCTGAAGCCCTCAATTCAGCCAGCTCACTCTCCAATGCAGATTTGTTTTCGATCAACTTTTTTGTGGTCTCCTCATTCCTCTTCACTGTCTGGAGAAGCTTTCTGTTTTGCTCAATAAGCTCAGCACACCTATCTTCGAATTCGTCAATCTTCTTGGCCTGATCTTTGAAGCTGGTTTCCAGTTTCGTAACAGTCTCATTCAGACTCTGTTTCTCATTCCTAATTATCTCTGATTCTGTCTCCAGAAACTGGACCTTCTTGGTGCTGGACAAAAGCTGAGTTTCTTTGGTCTTCAGCTGTGTCCGTAGGGTTTCGAGCTGTCCTTCAAGACCACTCATTGTCTTCTTAAGGTATTCTTTGTCCTCTT
This sequence comes from Myxocyprinus asiaticus, assembly GCF_019703515.2. Classification (NCBI taxonomy): domain Eukaryota; kingdom Metazoa; phylum Chordata; class Actinopteri; order Cypriniformes; family Catostomidae; genus Myxocyprinus; species Myxocyprinus asiaticus. Next base: position 8,965,240 of record NC_059372.1, read on the forward strand.
GCATCCTCTTCTTCTCATCTTTGGTCTGTTTTTCCATAGTTTCCAAAAAGTGCAGAAGATCTTGCATTTGCCTCTGCAAGTTAGTGGTCTCTTTCTCTCTGACTGCAAGTGCCCCCTGGAGTTTGTCCATGACATTACGCTGTTCTTCTGCTCTTGTCTGCAGTTTTTCACCCTTCTCCATCAAACTGATCATTTTTGTCTCTGCCTCTTTGAGCGCTTCCTCCTTCATTCTGACCTCCTCAGCCAGATGTTCTACCTGCCTCCTCCTCTCTTCTCCTTCTGTGAGAGCCTCGATCCTCCCTCTTTCTGCCTCCTTCAATTCATTTAACAGCTCATGAATCTTCTGGGTGGAGTTGAAGTCACTGGCAGCCTTCTGCCCTTTTTCATTCAGTACCCCGTCTAGCTTAGCCATTAATTCCTCATTTTTCCGCTCTGCTGATGCCAATATGACCTGTAGGTCCCTATGAGAAGCTTCTCTGGCATTCTCGCGTCCCCTCAAGACCTCCAGCTCATGGGATAGGACTTGTTCTCTCTCAGCTAGCACATTCAAATTCTGCTGAAGCTCCTGATGGTTGGCTTGAGCAGCAAGAGAGAAGTCCAGCTGCCTTTGGAGAGCCACCACAACTCCACGGAGTTCAGTAGCCTCGCCACTTAACTGCTGCACCTTGTCAAATAGCTCTCTTTGCTTTAGTTCTGACTGGTCCAGCTCCAGGCGGAGTTCATCAACAGCAATAACTGAAGAATCATTTAGTCCACTGGAGTTTTGCATAGACATGTCAGCTAGATGCCCAGGTCCAAAGTCTGGACTACCAGGAAACTCATGAGCCTGCTAAGAGTTTTGTATGTGTGTGTGTGTGTGTGTGTGTGTGTGTGTGTGTGTGTGTGTGTGTGTGTGTGTGTGAGAGAGAGAGAGAGAGAGAGAGAGAGAGAGAGAGAGAGAAGGCCATTAGAAAGACATACCATACCTTACACAGGCACATTCTGCCTGAATTCCATGTAGACAAATTCTCATATCTTTTGGGGAGAGAAGAAGATTAGAAGATTAGAAAAGATATCACTGCACTGGCTGCCAATGGTTGCTTGCATTAAGTTCAAGGCACTGATGCTTCCAAACAGAACAGCCACTGGTTCCGCACCCCCTATCTACACTCACTTCCACAACTATGTGGCATTCAGAAGCCTAGAGGCACAAAATAACTTTGCTGGGATTTCACTTTCACCGTTCCTCGCTGGTGGAATAACCTTCCCAACTCCACCCGAAAAGCCAATTTCCATGCAACTTTCAAGAAACATCTAAAGACACATCTCTTCCATGAGCACTTGACTCAATCTAGTTTTAGACTCAATCTAAACTGTTTTCTTAAAAACAACTCTTAATCCACTCTTTAACTACAGTCTCTCACTGTTGTCTCTACTTGTACTTCACTGAGCAAACTTTAAACTTTTGTATTGCAGCACTTCTCATATTATTGCATCCTTAGGATGAATTGCTTAAGCTGTATTCCTAATTTCTAAATCGCTTTGGATAAATGTGTCACTGCCATCTACTGGATCTGAAATAGATGTGCAAAGGCTGTTAAATTTTCAATGATAAATTAGATGTATTAGACACAGATTAATATCTACAAATTTTGTATATTTGCATTTGTACACTTAATGCCTTTGAAAACAATTTTATCAGCTTTTATTTAACTTAAAGCAGCAGAAACCTGCTGTACATGTGCTGATACCTGTGAGTATGTGCTGGCCAGACTGTTGATGCTGGAACTACGACTCGGTGGTTTCCACATGTGACTCGGAGAGCTAGTCATACCCAGTGTTCTCCTGTAGCATATTTTTTTCCCATCTTGAAATCAACTTAACTGAATGACACTCATATTATTCAGATACAAACACATGCAAACACAAACAAACACACTATTTCCGTTATTAATATCCTCTGTCATGGCAAGTTGATCATAAATCCGAATAATAATTATATGTGTGCCAGTGTGAGTGTATTTGTGTTCATCTACTGTTGATGTAATATTTTTGTATTATAAATTAAAAAAATTACAGTAGCATCTTACCTTGCAAAAGTGGGCCATGCTGAATCAAGGTCATGACCCCGGGAAGCCACATCAAATTGAACATCATTGAGCTCATAGAGGTAATTAATGATTTCCACACTGAGATGAGGTTTCAGGAATGGACTGCGGGAATTATACCAGTCACTACAGAAAAAAAGACCAGAAAAATAATTTGGCTTCAACTGGAGTGCAAATCCGACCCTCAACAAGCTATTCAGCTGCAAAAATGTTTCATCACTTAATTAATTAGGGTGCCACCTTAATTAATGCAGAGGCTTCAACAGCACTCCCTGTTGCTAAGTTGTAAGATAAGTATGATAAGAGCTTATAAGCAACAACTTCCTTCATAACCTAATTCAAACCATGACGACCTTTCATTTTAGTAAAAAGTTCCAAACCGGTTTTATGTACGAGTATGCAATGGGGAGAAATGTATGTCTTTATTTGCTTTCTCCTTTAGGAACTTGCAAAGTAAATAAGGTGACACTTTCACTGTCCCAATTTGCATTACAATTACTGCATCCCAAATCACAGTATATTGAAAAGTGTATGCTGTTTTGGAAAGAAATGTATTCTTTAATTCACCAAAGTGGCATTCAACTGATCACAAAGTATAGTCAGGACATTACTGATGTAAAAACAGCACCATTACTATTTGAAAAAAGTCATTTTTGATCAAATCTAGACAGACCCCATTTCCAGCAGCCATCACTCCAACACCTTATCCTTCAGTAATCATGCTATGAAGTGAAAATCACTTGCCATTATATTAAACACAGATGAAAGCTATTTGGTTCGTTAAATGAAGCTTAACATTGTCTTTGTGTTTGTTTTTGAGTTGCCACAGTATGCAATAGACTGGCATGTCTTAAGGTCAATATTAGGTAAAAAATGGCAAAAAAGAAACAGCTTTCTCTAGAAACTCATCAGTCAATCATTGTTTTGAGGAATGAAGGATATACAATGCTTGAAATTGCCACAAAACTGAAGATTTCATACAAAGGTGTACACTACAGTCTTCAAAGACAAAGGACAACTGTCTCTAACAAGGACAGAAAGAGATGTGGAAGGCCAGATGTACAACTAAACAAGAGGATAAGTATATCAGAGTCTCTAGTTTGAGAAATAGACGCCTCACATGTCCTCAGCTGACAGCTTCATTGAATTCTACCCGCTCAACACCAGTTTCATGTACAACAGTAAAGAGAAGACTCAGGGGTGCAGGCCTTATGGGAAGAATTGCAAAGAAAAAGCCACTTTTGAAACAGAAAAACAAAAAGAAAAGGTTAGAGTGGGCAAAGAAACATAGACATTGGACAACAGATAATTGGAAAAGTGTGTTATGGATCTTAACCCCATTGAGCTTTTGTGGGATCAGCTAGACTGTAAGGTGTGTGAGAAGCGCCCAACAAGACAGCCACATCTATGGCAAGTGCTACAGGAAGTGTGGGGTGAAATGTCACCTGAGTATCTGGACAAACTGACAGCTAGAATGCCAAGGATCTGCAATGCTGTCATTGCTGCACGTGGAGGATTTTTTGATGAGAACACTTTAAAGTCGTTTAAGAAGTTCTGAACATTTTTTTTCAAATTGTAATAGTAATTTTTCACGTTATTAATGTCCTGACTATACATTGTGATCAGTTGAATGCCACTTTGGTGAATAAAAGTATCAATTTCTTTCCATAAGAGCAAAATCTGTACATTATTCCAAACTTTTGGCCGCCAGTGTATTTCCATTGGATATCAAAATGTGCATCCATCTATCGGTTTTTAGGTAATATAGCAGTAGCAGTATAATAGTTTTAGTTTAAGAATTAGATTGTACTAGTATTACCATTCAATTAAATTATGTTTTTTTGTTTATTACAAAATTAAATAAAGTCACGGCTTTCAAGCTAAGGTATTTGATCAAGCTATGGAAGTAATGTACCCTTTGTGCATTACAAACACTGCATTGTCTTAGAGAATCAATAATCAATGTGCAAAAATAAGGAAATCCACATTAATTTTTAATGTGGGGACACGAGAATGCCAGAGAAGCTTCTCATAGGGACCTCCAGGAAATACTGGCATCAGCAGAGCGGAAGTAATGGCTAAGCTAGACGGGGAAGCAATTTTAAAGAAGTAAAACTATGTAAGGGAAGCATTCTTAGCATTGTTTCTAATGAATTAAGCTATGTGAAGTAAATAATACCGTAAATACAAAACGAGGAAACAAAGTTTTGCCTTTTCTGGTTTAGACAACTCAACACAGATGTGTTTTTACTTATTTGTGTGATTTGGTTATTTTTTGGTGATTTTACTTATTTGTGTGATTTGTACTTATCTGATGGGACAACCACTGATGGGTGTATATTTGTTCACTTTGCTCTTAAATGTCTGAAATTCTGCATTAAAGTGTGTTTTTGCTAAATTAAATAGCATTATTGTGCTTCCGTTTGCAGGCAATTTAATTCTGGGATATTCAGAATGATTAAACATCCACACATGAGAACCTTTAACATTTAAAGGAAAAAGAAAGTGACCTTTTGTGGCAGTGAATGAACAAAAGCTGTCACTGCAGCAAAAAGTGTATTTCCAACATAAAAAAATGTGTTCTATTTTGTAAGTAAAATTTATATTTCTAAATTGCAGAGCTTAAAAGTAAAAAAAAAATAAAAAATACAATGTATTCTTGGTAATGAGAAAATTGGTTAAGGGTCTGAATACTTTGCAATGCCCTGTAAAGTCCATGTCTCTGAATAAATATGACCAGCATTGACAGGGTGGTGAGAAGTGAAAGTAAGGTGTTACCTGGTGACCTTTTGGTTCATAAGGCACTGTTGAAGGGTGTCAGCAAGTCGCTGGTGTACCAGAGAGTAACGGATAAATGCTCTGCCTTTACCCAGAGACGTCTTCAGCTAAGAGAGAAAGAGCAAAGCTTTCACTATGACCTATGCATCTCTATGAGAACCCAGCACCAAAATCACATGGAAAATCATCTATTTCAATCTACTAGATCTTTAAAAAGCTTTCCATTCAAAAATAACTAGAAAGTCAGTATTCAGTCTATATTACATGCTTAATTTTCAGGTCATGTTGCGCAGATAATTGCTTTTATTGGCCAATACCGATGATTGGCCGATACATCGGTGCATCAGTAATTTGAACTAATGATGAGTGGACCTGAAGTGGAATTGAATACCCAATTTTACAAATGTGGCCACACAAAATAACATTTTCAATTTTAAGCCACAATGACATAATTTCTTGCTTTCACCCATTGTTAAGTCAATTCTGAACCCCCAAATTTAGTATTCCACCACCGAAACTAGCCACACCACAGCAAGTGGAAGCCGGACATCATGTGACCAGTGTGAAGACAACAAAAATAAACCAGATTGATCACAATATTAGATGGATGGCACACAGAAGTGGTATTTTAAAACAGAATATGCCATTTGGGTCAGCGAATATTTGTGACAATACAAGGAAGAACCTGATTGTATCAGTACAATCTGTTGTATTTGTGTGAGAAAAAAGGAACTGTAAGTAGAACATAGGGAGGTTTGTTTAAACAAAATGTTTTTGTATGTGTGCCAGTATGTGTAGGCACATTCTTTGATTTACCAGATGTCCCACTACTAAAACAGATGATCCATGCCTGATCATGTTTGAAGATAATGAGACATAAAGTCTGTTTACCTCTGCAATAGATTTAACAAAGCGAATTCCATTGTTTGCTCCTTTGATTTTGGCCAGACAATCACTGAAATAATCCCAGTAGTCTTTTCTTGAACCCAGAAATGTTGTTTTCTCCTTCTGGTCAAACTGAGTATGACAATAAGATAACATTTTAGATAAATTACTATGAAACAGCTTAAAAACAAACTCAAAAAATTGCAGAATTATATAATTGCAGAATTAAATAATATCATCAGATTCGGCCACTTTTTGACCCATCTCAAAGTCAAAAAAAGTGTCCCAATTTACCTGATTTTGTCTAAATGTGTTCAAACAGATTTAGCAAGTTTATTTAAAAATCTTTAGTCTTTTTAACTGTAACTCCCAATAACCCTCAAATGTGCAGTTTTAGCTTTCTCATAATTTAAACTAGTGCACCTACATGTATATACATTTTGTATGCCAATACTAATATCCGATTATTTAGAACATTTGCCAATACCGATAGTTTGGTGGTTTTGCTTTTTTTTAAATCACTGAAACATCTTAAAAACATAAATGAGTCTAAATTATTTTTTAAACAGGTTGTTTTCTTTATTAAATGTTACCAGTTTTAGAGCAAGTGTTAATTGATAGGTGAGCGGGAGGTTCTTTACTGTTGTCCAGGATGCAAAAGGACCTGTATTTAGTGTTGTCCATTTGTGATCACCCGAGAAAGATGTTAATACCAGGTGTAAATGGGCCTACAAAAAAGTGCACACTACACAACTTGCAGTCGGCGCCCTGCGACTCACAGTCCGATTTTTCGTTTAGCTGGCGTGAACACTACAGGACTGTAGTGTATCAACTACACGACCATTTGTCTCCAACTGAGGTCATTTGTACACTGGTATTAAGATGTGTTTTGGGTGATCCGATCACAAATGTACAAACGAGACATCACCATTACACCTGGTCGTCTATTTTGACCACTTGTTTTTGGATTTTGAACAGAGAGCAGGATCCGAAATTAACACCCACCAAGCGCCAAATCCGGGTACATTTTCTATTTGGCTGGGGAATTTCGCTGTGTCATATGCCACTCCAGCAGGCACGTTTTGTCAGTTTGTGTCCGCTTGTAAAATAATGTAACATGTTCCAGTTTTGTCATCAAGGGGGCTCTGTAGGTCTTCAGTTAGTAAGGTTGAAGGTGTTTACATGGAACGGCTCTCATTAGCTAATCCCGCTGCTCATCGGAAGTCTCAGTTAGCAGTAGGGATACCGTGCTCATGTACTTGTACTCGTGATCGTAAAAATGTTCCAATACCATCTTACGTGCAAATGTCATTCCGTGAACATTCAGCACACAAATTAAAATCACGTTATCTCCTGGTGTGATTATTAAACCACAAACACTGAGATTAAATGAGATATATTTATATATACTTTGCATGTGCTTTGTGCTCTTCAGATTTGAGTGGCTGTGAATGAGTGCAGCGTGAGTTGTGCTGACGCCGGCTGCTCTTACGAGTTCCTTGGCTCACACTTGTGCGCTCTGTTTTTTGTAGTAGATGACCGCGAACAAAGTGCTAATTCACTTCATACAGACTACATATTTATTTCATTACAACCCCAATTCGAAAAAGCTGGGACAGTATGAAAAATGCTAATAAAAACAAAAATTAGTGATTTTTAAATTATATTCACCTTTTGCTATATTGAAAGCTCTACAACTACACATTGTGATGTTTTTCCTTGTGAATTTCATTTTTGTTTTTTTAAATGTACAGTAATTTCAAATCAGATGATTGCAACATGCTCCAAAAAAGTTGGGGCAGTCGAGTGTTTACCGCTGTGAAACATCACCATTTCTTCTAATGGCACTTATTAAGCATTTGGGCACTGAAGACACAAGCTTTTTATGTTTAGAAAATTGAATTTTCCCCATTCATCCATTATATAGGTCTTTAGCTGCACAATTGTACGGGGTCTTCGTTGCCGGATGGTGTGCTTAATAATGTGCCACACATTCTCAATTGGAGACAGGTCAGGACAGCAGGCAGGCCAATCTAACACCCACACTCTCTGCTTACAGCCATGCACTTGTAATACGGGCAGTATGTGGTTTGAAGTTGTCCTGCTGGAAAATGCAGGGACGTCCCTGGAAAAGACGGTGCTGGATGGCAGTATATGCTGGTCCAAAATGTGTACATATCTGTCTGCATTAATGGTGTTTTCACAGATGTGCGAGTTACCCATGCCATGGGCACTGACACACTCCTGGCCCATACAGACATTGGCTTTTGGACCTGATGCTGATAACAGCTTGGATGGTCCTTTTCCTCTTTGGCCCGGATAACACGACGGCTGTGCTTTTCAAAAACTATTTGAAATGTAGACTCATTGGACCAAAAAAAAAAAAACACAGTTCCACTGTTCTACTTTCCATCTAAGATGAGACCGAGCCCAGAGAAGTTGGCAGTGCTTCTGGACAGTGTTGATGTATGGTTTCTCCTTTAAAAAGTCTTATCTTGGATCTGTGGATGCAGCGGCGAGTGGTGTTGACTAATAAAGGTTTAATAAAGTAATCCCAAGCCCTTGTTCATGATATCCATTACAGATGAAAGATGTTTTTTAAGACAGTGATGTCTGAGGGATCAGAGATGACGCACATTCAGAAGTGGTTTTCGTCTTGCCCTTTACACACTGAGATTTGACCAGATTCCTTGAATCTTTAAACTATAGTGTGCACTGTAGAGGGTGAAATGCCCAAAATCCTTCCAATTTGTGTTTTGGGGAACATTGTTTTCAAAGTGCTGGATTATTTGCTGAAACATCTGTTGGCAAATTGACAAGTCTTGAACGATCCATGCTCTTGAAGGATTAGGCTGTTTTTGGAGGCTCCTTAAATACTATGACACGACTGCATCACCTGTTTAACATCTCCTGTTTCACATCGCCTTGTTATTTCAACTCGTCAAATTGCTATTAGTCTTAAATTGCCTGTATCAACTTTTCTGGAACATGCTGCAATCATTTGATTTGAAATTACAGTACATAAAAAACCCCAATGAAATTCACAAGGTACAACATCAGATAATATTTAGTTGTAGTGCTTTCAATATAGCAAAGGGTGAATATAATTTACAAATCTTTTTGTTTTTATTAGCATCTTTCATACTGTCACAACTTTTTCAGAATTGGGGTTGTAAATAGCAGCCATTTGCAGTTTAATAATCACTTGAGTCACGTAGTGACCAGCTTTTCCGGAGGTGAAAACCTCCGTTAAAACACACAAAAACGGAAAAGGCTTCAAAATAAAAGCTAAATTTAAATTGAAAAAAGTATGACAGAAATATATCAATACTGTATAGTTAAGTAATATTCACTGTAAGACTACTTCTACTACTACTAATAATAAATCAATAGTAATTGTAAAATATGTTGAAAATTAATTTTTCTATTTTAATTTGATTAAAGTTTTAATTAAATTCATTTACTGTATTTAGACACAATTTTGATGATAACATTTAAATAAACTGTTGATATGGATTTCAGAAAAAATAAAACAAAAAAACAGGTATCAGTATCGGCGAGTACTGAAATGGAAGTATCGGTACTCGTTCTAAAAAAAAAAATGGCATGAGGACATCCCAAGTTAGCAGTAAATCTATGAGCCGGCTCTTTTTCATGAATCAAAAAGACTTATCAGGGCTCCAGACTGTTTCCTTTCACGTTTTGAACGTTTGCCGTTTGATATTTCTCATACGCAACAAAAAACGACCAGTCACACCAGTGCAACCTCTTGCAAAGTTTAATCGCACTGTCAGGAAAAATGCGTATGCGTTAGCAAAATACAACCATTTAGTCGCAGTCTAAATATATAAATGGACTATCTGGCAATTAATTATTTCATAAATAATAAAACAACACAATTCTTCAAAACAACTGTTCACTTTTAAACATGCTTACAATATTGTTTATTTGTCTCTCATGTCTGTAAAATCCACTGGCAAAATGCAATAAATAAAATACAAATAAATAAATAAAAAGTCCAGGATGAAATCTGACTGGCTCATGGGCTAAACATTTAATTTCGGATGCTGACAGAGAGTCTCTGATATATGATGTTTAGAGCACAATTCTGAGTAATTTTAGTTCAGTACCTGTAATTGAGCTCCTAATATACATGCTGCTCATATTTGTTTCCCTATTGTGCATGTTCATGCATTTGCTTTTTTAATTTTCCAATCGTACGCAGCAAAAAACGGCCGTTACAGCTGCCTTTAACGTCATCTTGTTTCAAACAGATCACCAAAAATGCATCTTAAAATTATGATAAATAAACTCATTCATAAACTCGCGCAGTTTAACCTTGATAACATGTAAACAAACATGAAAGAAGGCTCTCATCCATTTATGTGCTTATTGGCACCATTTTCAAAAAAAATAATAATAAAAACAGCTGAAAATAATAAAACAGCAGGTAGGGAGGTGTGGGTGAGGTTTTATTTTATTATTATTTTTTTCTCCTGCTACCCATTACCTTACTCTCCTCTTTCAACAAACATAAAAGAACAGCTCGCAGCTATTTTTGCTATTTTCACGTATTTGTGCTAATTTGAAAAGGAAAAAATAATGAAAACAGCTGAAAAAAATAAAGACAGTGGATAGGGAGATGTGGGTGAAGATTCATTTTATTTTCTAAGTGTTTTTTGTCTTCTGCTTCCAAATAACTTGTCAGTCTCTTACTCGTCGGGACAGTGCGCACACCTGACCACAAGACGTCTAGATTAGGGTTGCTATCCGTCCCGTAAAATACAGGACTGTTCCGTATATTACGGGACAGTCCTGTATTTAAAGATAAAATGATGTGTCCCATATTGAATCAATACGGGACGCGATTTGTCCCGTATTTAAGCTGGTCAGATGGCGTCGCGGTGAAATCATTCCAGATCGGCAATTTAACATTGATACAGTATGAGTTGGAAAATTTGCCTACGGTGGGTAAGGGACCATCTGAAAAGTCCACACATTGTGCTAATACTGTGGAGGGTGTGGTAAGGGACCATCTGAAAAGTCCACACTTTGTGCTAAAACTGTGGAGGGTGTGGTAAGGGACCGTCTGAAAAGTCCACAAATGGTGGTAAAACTGTGGAGTTTTTTCTATATAATTTGTCCAATAAGATCAAACAATGTATGAATACAATCATAAAGACAAGTACAGGTGAAGGAAAAAAATAAACAAATAAAATAAATAAAAATTATAAAAAAATTACAAAAAATATGTATAAATCATCCAAAATGTATACATAAATAAGATAAAGACGACAAATAATCGAAGAAATTAAAATAAATATATTATTAACATATAAATGATGTATTTTTTTTTATAAGTCATGGGTCAGGAAAGTTCTCATTTTAGCATATATGAAAGGATATACAATTTTTATTAATAACGCATATTAACATTTATTGCTAAAACTGTGGAGGATGTGGTTGGGGGCCGTGATCCCCCCCACCCTCCCCCTATTTTAAAACTTCAAAAGTGGCAACCCTAGTCTAGATATCAAGCAGTTTTGAAAACTGTCGTAGCGTCTGGGACTCGTCTCGGCCTGTCGCAGAAGTGCGCGCACAACAGGACCGTTCGGCGTGAGATCTGAGACTTCTCATTGCAGACCAGTTGGCGAATCAAAACATCAAAGGAAATGAGCTTGAGTCATGTAGTGTACACTAGGCTTTACCTGAAGCAGGTACTCCAGTTTGTAGGAGAACTTCTGCAGGTTAGAGCTGTCATCTGTAATGGGCTCGCCATTCTCCTTATACTCCTTTGCCAATTCTGTTACAGCATCTGTAAGGAAAAACAATTGAGAAAAACCAGTAAAACATTAACATATATGACAATTCTCACAATTAAAAACAATAAAAAGGCAACATGCTGCAATTCAGTTCATATTCATAATTTCCCCAACATGTCGATTTTCACTTTTCCTACTAGGGTTAAAGAATTGCTCCCAGACTTAGTTTAAAAGGCCTACATTTCACTCTATTTCTTCTTCTGTTTCAATCTTTCTTTCTCAAGCCTCTTATTCTCATATTTACTCCACGTGCCTTTCATCCACCTCAGGAACTGAAATGCCACACATGGGGTATGAACCCTGCTTCGCAGATCTCTCTCTTTCTGCATTTCTCTCTCTCTTTTTCCTCTGTTAAATGCCAGCGCTCTGGGAATCGCAAACACATGCTACTCTTGGGGAGAGTAGTGACAACGTCATTGGAATGGGACGATGGGACCACCGCTGGGTATCTCTGAACAATAGTTCTCTCTCTTTCTATTTGTTACGTTCATGTAGGCAAACACACATCGGTCCATAGACTCACACTCTCATAGACACACACTGTACCGTGTAGATCTCTGATAATCCTTTGAAGCTGGCCCTCCCCGACTGCAGGACTAGTGGCCATGGTCTGACTAGCTTCCTGCCAACCAGGTCAAAAGGTCATCTGTAGTCTGCTGGGTAAAAGAATCACACACACACACACACTGAAGGGTGGCAGTGACAATGAAGAGCAGTGAAGTGTCCAAATACTTATGCCTAATCTTAATTTTAAACAGTATATCTGTGATTTTATCATTTTAAATCTAAAAAAAACTCCTTTTGTGAAATGTTTTTTCTTGAAAAGGGCTCTTGTGCTTTCTTTCTTTAAAATAAATGCCACTTGGTTATCTAATGTAATAAAATTCACATTTAAATGTGGTTTTAGTGTCCAAATACTTGTTGGGCCACTGTATGCTCTATATTTATGAGAATGTATGCCTAGTTACAAAATCATCTCCCAAGAAGAAACACATACAAGAGGAATAATTAGACATATGAGAGGCACAATAACATATTTGTGCATATTTATTCTGATGCTATATTACACTCACATTTGCACGACAATAAACAACTGACTTGTTAAACAAGTTAACAAATGTAAACAAACAACGGTCATCACATTCTTTCGCGCGCCCCATTGAATCTTTTACATTGTAACTTGTGAATTCGAATGTAAACAAACGAGTTCTTTGTGATTTTTGCCATAGAAACTAGATTTGAAAAATAATGAACAAAAGTTCAGGCAACAGCTGAGAGACGTCAACAGCTTCTACAGGCTCAGCATGACGTTAAAATATGTATGCTGAAAAAACGCTGCTTCAGACTGATGTTAGTATGCATGTATTATTTCATATGTTCGTGAAATAATGCGAAATGTCTTCAAAACGATAAAAGAAACTGACATACTTGAGCTATTGTAAGGCTCCTTGGCAGTCCACTTATTAGTTTACATTATTAAACAACCTTGATAGTTTTGCTAGTATCTTTGATTGACAGTCATTTCTGCCAACACAGAGGGAGGGATTAAGAGCCGAAGTAGTTTCTTATTGGACGGTGGGCATTAATCCCGCCCACATGTTTGGTTGAGAGAACAAGCGTGTAATGATCTTTTGTCATGTGACTGCTGAGAATACATGCTTGGAAATACGTTCAATTTAATTTTAACACTGCGAGTCAAACAGTCTACTGTAAACCAAAAAAACAGGTGTAATGTTAAAACACATCAATGATAATTATTTAGTATAATTATATACTATAATACACATTACTGATATTATTCAAATATATCACATTTAAAATAATAAAAGAAATTAAAAAAATGTATAGCCTACTTTTGTAATCATAATATGTTTTGTAATTTATTTTATTATTTAAAAATATATTATATATATATATATATACCACAGATAACTCATACAAAGGCCTACTAGATAATAAAACATAACGTAATATAGTTTAATACAGTACTTTTTTTATACTACTTTGCCTACAAAAAAATGTATTTGTTGAGTACTACAGTACACTTCATTTTATATATATATATATATATATATATATATATATATATATATATATATATATATATATATATATATATATATATATTTACACATTTAAATTTCATAACAACTATTAATTAAATGAATGTATTTGCAAATTACAAAATGAAATGAAAAAATATATATTTTAAGTTTTCATAATGTAATTTTGTTAAAGATTACACAAGTTCTTATTTACATTTATCTATGATTGGGAAGGTTAATGTTATTAAAATTAATTGTATTCCAAAATTCAACTACCTGCTACAATCTCTCCCTGTTGATGTCCCCCTCTCTTATTTCAAGCAATTTGAGAGCATAGTGAAGTCCTTCATTTGGAATGGTAAACGTCTCAGATTACATTTCAATAAGTTACATAGGCCGATAGACAAAGGTGGGCTAGGCCTACCCAAGATTGTTTTATATTATTACGCATTCGGTCTCAGACACTTGGCTCATTGGTCACTTCCACCTGAAAGAGCCCCTCCCTGGTTCTGTATTGAACAGGAAGTTATTGCCCCAATTTCGCCATTGCAAAGCCTTTCTATCAGACTAATCTGAGAACCCCGTTATCTCGCATTTGCACTCGGTATGGACAAAAATGTCCAGAGTGTTTAACTTCTGATATTTATTTAAATGTAGCCTTGAGCATATGACTGAACCCAAAATTATGTATTAATAAGTCCCCTTTCTGCTGGTCAGAGGGGATTCTGAGGGAGGTTTATATGCTCGGTGACCTATATGAGAGTGGAGTGTTGAGATCCTTTGAATATTTGGTTCAACATTTTGGGATTCCCAGATCTCAGTTCTTTAGGTATTTACAGCTGCAACACCTGCATTGTACTATTTTTGGGAGTAGCATACACCCCCCTAAAGCAGCAGATACTCTGGAAGTGGTGATTACTGCTTTTGGAAAAGGTCATGAGGCATCAGTGTATTATTCCCTGTTAATTCAGAGTCTGGAGGACAGAGCTTCAACTTCTCTCAAGAGGTTATGGGAGAAAGATTTAAACTTGGTATTGGAGGAGGGAGTGTGGGCTAGGATTCTGAAGAACATCAAATCTGTATCTAGAGATGCAAGGGTGCGCCTTATGCAATTCAAGATTTTACACAGATTCTTTTGGACCCCCTATAGATTGTATAGGCTTGGTCTTAAAAATACACCCACCTGCTGGCGATGCCAATCAGAAGATGGACACACAACCCATGTTTTTTGGGGGGTGTATTAAGATCCAAGAATTTTGGTTGAAGGTTCAGAGTTCTATGTGTGACGAGCTGGGCACTCGGGTTTCGTTTTGCCCCAGACTCTGTATTTTAGGCGATGGGGTGGTCATCAATATAGGGGATAAACACATAAAAAATTGGATCCTGATCAGTGTTATGACAGGCAGACAGATTGTTTTAAGGGGATGGAAGTCAGCTGGAGCACCCTCATTTCGGGAGTGGTGCGCAGAGATGGGGAGGGTGGCAGCTTTCGAGGAGGTGTCATGAAGAAGGCTGGGGATCTGGGATTCATTTAATGGGAAATGGGGCAGTTATTTGGCGTTTTTGGGGGACACACGGGGAGGGGCTGTGGAATGAGAGGCGTAGTTTTAGATGTGTAGGATTATTTTGTGTGTGTGTGTGTGTGTGTGTGTGTACTTATGTGTGACCACGGGGATGTTCGTTGGGGGTCGGGGTGGGGTTGGTGATTGGGGAGGGGGAGGGGTAGTAGTGGGAGTTAAATGTGATTCAGTGTATATATGTTTTGTTTTTCTTTGTCATCTACATGAATCAATAAAAAAAAAATGTTAATCGGAAAAAAGATTACACAAGTTCAGTTTGTTATGGAATTGAAATGTGTACATCTTAAAAATAGGCTAAAATATTTTTGAAGTGTATTCATTTCTCACTTAAAAGCCACAGTGTTGTGGTTAGCTGTCAGTTTGTTATGATTATTATTTATTTATAATATATGGTAAACTAAACCATTTAGCAAACCATTTTGCCATTGGCAAATGCTTTTTTCAAATGCATTTCGAGGGAGGGAGCATTGATGCATCAGGATGGTCTCCGGGTCTGACCCGCATGTGCCTGGGAGTGGGAACAGGACGAGGGAGAGTAGAGGGGGAGAGAGAGAGCAGATGGAGACAGGCTCGCCGGCCTAGACACGCTGTCGACTGGTCCTCAGCTCGCTGTACTGCTTCCGTCCGCGATGCCGGGCGATGGCACTGGACCCGTCAGTCATCCCTTTCGGTTACCGGTTGACGCAGAGCTCCAGCGCCACCAGATCGAGCACTCCCTCGTGTCACGATCCTCAGTCAGATCCTTGATGCCGCATCCTTCCTCCTTATCCCTGGTTTCGGCACCAGTGTAACAGTTCGTGGAAAGGAGGAAGCTGGGGCCGGCTTGTCAAAACACATAGACATTTATTGTAGCACTTTTCAGTCGCACACAGTAACACACTGCATGCTTTTCAGCTTCACTACACATAAACTTTGTTGGCTTTTCAGCTCAACACTACACACAGTCAGCTTTGTGCATCTCTCTCTCGTCTGCCGCTGTGTCCTCTCCTTAAATATTCCTGCCGCCCTTCACTGGAATGCGAGACCGGTGTGGCACACAGGTGGACCTCATTCATCACTTGTCTTCCCGGCCTTGCTCTTCCCAGACACCGCTCGGCCACGCCCTGCTCGCCACAGCCACTTTGGTAAATAAAAGTACCAATTTCTTTCCATAAGAGCAAAATCTGTACATTATTCCAAACTTTTGGATGCCAGGGTATGTAATTAATATCGATAGGCCTATCCCTCATTATTAGGAGTAGCAAAGTTGTAACAACCTTAGATCTCTTTTTGTATGACAGTGTGTTAGAAAAACAAAAAGGGGAAATGAAGTATTTAGACCTTCCCATCTGCAATAAAAACTCGCAGACTCAAGTTCCAGAGTTTATCCTGACTGACAAGCTAGTGACAGACTCAAAAATTTCTAAAGAAAATTCTTTTATATTCTCCATTTATTTAGAGAATTGTCACAATTTTTTAAATCAACAGCACAAAGGGCAACACGAATACTGGTAAGAATAAAAGTCTACAATTATTTATTATATTCTAATTTTTACACATTACTGATTCAGCTAATTGATTGAACTTCAACTTTTCTCTCAGCAGATTGTATTAATGTCTGAGTTGCCTCTTACATTGTGTACAGAGTTTAACCTGCCTTTTATTGGTTAGCTATCTACCCCATTGGTCTCCTATCTAAAAACAACATGACTGTTAATAATACAGAAGGCTTTGAATATAACTATGATTATGAAGATGAACTGTGTCACAAAGAAGAAGTGGTGAAAGTTGGATCCATTCTTATTCCACTGTATTTCACACTTGTGGTTGTGCTGAGCTGCATCGGTAACATCCTGGTTCTGGTCATCTTAGCGCTCTACGAGAGTCTCAAATATATGACCAACGTTTTTATCCTCAATTTAGCTCTGTCAGATTTACTGTTCACTTTTGGACTTCCATTCTGGGCGTCTTACCACATCTGGGGCTGGACATTTGAAGACATCGGCTGCAAAGCTGTGAAATTCCTGTTCTACGTTGGGTTTTACAGCAGTGTGTTCTTCTTAACTCTGATGACCATTCAACGATACATGGCAGTTGTTCACCCTCTGTCCGACTGGGAGAAATGCAGAGGGTTTTCAGTCTCTCCCATTATCGTGTGGATCCTGAGTGGATTGGCTGCACTGTTAGGCTCACTTCATAGCAAAGTCCTACGAGACCAATCTACTAACATCACATATTGTGAATATGATAGTATTGAAGTGAAACATGCCATTATTTATCTTCAAAATGTTTTTTTCTTCATTGCATTTGTGATTATGGGTTTTTGTTATACCAGAATGCTTCAGACGATAACAAAAGCACGGACCAAAAAGAGACACAAGACTGTTAGACTAATTTTCTGCATTGCGCTGGTGTTTTTTATTGGTTGGGCT
Source organism: Myxocyprinus asiaticus (assembly GCF_019703515.2). NCBI lineage: Eukaryota > Metazoa > Chordata > Actinopteri > Cypriniformes > Catostomidae > Myxocyprinus > Myxocyprinus asiaticus. The sequence continues at coordinate 8,982,848 of NC_059372.1, forward strand.
CCATATAACATAGTTATGTTCCTAAGATCTTTGACCGATCATAGTGTATACCTGTTCACGAAATGTACAATAAGCATTAACCTTGACTATGCATTTTATGTTTGCCGATTGTTGGCTTTCTCACACTGTTGCTTGAACCCTGTTTTCTATGTTTTTGTTGGAGTAAAGTTCAGGAATCATTTGAAAATGATACTGCAGACAATTTTTCAACAAAAAAAAAACTTCAATTCCAACCAAGACAAATTGGCAAAAAATCATTCACAGGGTTCAATGTACTGACAGAAACCTTGAGTACGTTCACCGAATGCAACGAGCCTACAAGGAGTTCTAAAATACCGTGTGAAATTGAAAATTGAGTTGCACGGCACTCTGAATGAATGAATGAATTTACGTTACATTTATATAGTGCTTTTCTGACACTACACTTAAATCGCTTTACACAGTGAACAGGGGACTCTCCTCAACCACCACCAGTGTGCAGCATCCACTCTGGAATACTTCATTCTAATATCTGAGTCAGATAATTTTGTATTGCGACTGCGAAACTATATAATTGACCGTTGTCCCAGGCAACTGATTTTGCGCATACCTGTGCTAGTTTCAAAAAAGCTTGTACCTTTATATATACTGTGTGCATATATATATATATATATATATATATATATATATATATATATATATATATATATATTAGGTTGTAATGCTAAATTGTATGGCAGCTGTAGTCCTGCCTTAAAGTTAAAAGAGCCAATCCTCTGTTTGTTTACTCTAGAACTCATTAGGTGGACGAGCATGACAAATACCTTATTAACCTTATTTGAGCTAAAGTTGCACATTTTATGATACTGTTGTTGTCAGAGTTTTTTCCTGATTTGAAATATGTTATTTGAACATTGCTTTGATCAACAGTTTTGGAAATGTAGGTCTTTCCCCATTCAAGTAAATGGGCGTTGTACTAGCATGACTGGAAACAGCTAGTCGAAGGCGTTTCAAAAATGGCTGCAGAGTGAAGTGACTTGCCTCAAAGGGAATTAGTTCTGCAATCTCTTTCCTTTCATATCATAAAATTATTTCATCTTAAACCCATATTTCATGTCCATTTATTTATGTATTTGCTATCATGCTATTTTAGTGTTTATTTATTGATGTGCTAGATTATTTGAAAATGTTTCTTGAGGCATGCAAAGCAGATTTCTGCCAATATACTGGAACTGAAACCTTTAAATCTGCATGGTTAAATTAAAATCAATGAATTAAAAAGAAACTGTAAAGATCTCACAGTAATGATAGGTACAATATAACCACACTTCTAAATAATTTCTTCATTATGGAGCAATAAGAGCACTCATTGAAAAGGAAACCTTTCATAAACTAAAAATTGTATTCTCGTAATTATAAACTGTGTTCTTCTTCTTTTTTGAGATTGGCAAGGAACCACCAAATACATAGGTTCCCTATTTTGTGAAATCTTAAATATAAATCACAATTTTACTTCAGAGTGTGTTATGAAACAAATTTTCCATTTTCTTGCAAGTGTTGTGGTTAATTAGGGCAGTGGTAACTCAGTGGTTAAGGCTCTGGGTTACTGATCAGAAGGTTGGGGATTCAAGCCCCAGTTTTTTTTTTTGTTTGTTAAACAGGAAAATGCTGTCTGACCGACATGTAAAGCAACTGACCACAGTTTTAGTATCAACAATACCACAATGTGCAACTCAACTCTTTGCACAGGTTATACAGACAACACTTAAGAAATGAGTGAAAAATGGTGCCAAATGCAAAATAAGATGTGTGACTTTCTTTTTTCAGCAGAACATATAGGAAGATTTTTTAGAAGAATATCTCAGCTCTGTAGGTCCATACAATGCAAGGGAATGGTGGCCAGAACTTTGAAGGTTCAAAAAGCACATAAAGGCAGCATAAATGTAATCCAGCGGTTAAATCCATATCTTCAGAAGTGATATGATAGTTAGGTGAGAAACAGATCAATATTTAAGTCCATTTTTACTATAAATCTCCACTTTCACATTTTTTATTTATTTATTTATTTTTTTTTTGGGTGATTCGCATTCTTCGTGCATATTGCCACCTACTGGACAGGAGGAGAATTTATAGTAAAAAAGGACTTGCATATTAATTTGTTTCTCAACCACACCTATCATATCACTTCTGAAGATATAGATTTAACCACTGGAGTCGTTTGGATTACTTTTATGCTGCCTTTTTTGCATTTTAGACCTTCAAAGTTCTGGCCACCATTCACTTGAATTGTTTGGACCAACAGAGCTGAGATATTCTTCTAAAAATATCCGTTTATGTTCAGCAGAAGAAAACAAGTCATACACATCTGGGATGGCTTGAGGGTGAGGAAATAATTAGAGAATCTTTTTTTTTTTTGGGTGAACTATCCCTTTAAGCTTAATATTTAGCTAACATTATTTACCTTTCTGATGGGTTTGGTTGCTTATCTGATCTGTGACTATCATTACAAAACCAGTTAAAGAAGTAGAACAGGTTGTTTAATTATGAAAATCTCAAAGCCACTTTGGTTTTCTCCAAGCATGCAAAAGCTGTGAAATTCCTGTTCTACGTTGGGTTTTACAGCAGTGTGTTCTTAACTCTGATGACCATTCAGCGATAAATACATTTTACTCATTTTGCATTGTGAAATATGAATAAACGAAGCCATGAAACCAATAGCTAAATGTCTTATAATTCTACAAAATGACCACCAAGACGGGTCACACTAGGCTTAAATAGACCATCCTGATTTGTGAATTTTTTTCACAGATCAGCTTTTGCCATTTAACCAATTTTTTATTTTTGTTCTTGGGTCAACAGTTTACATGGGAAATCAGCGTTACAGGCATTGAGAGGTCATAATTTTGAAACCCATGACAATTATTATGGGAAAACACTAGTTTCAAACAAAACTAGATTTTTGAAAACTTTCACAGATTGCATATTGGCATTGTGAAATATGAACTTTATTAAATAGACCATTCTGATTTGTGAATAGATGGTCATTTTGTAGAATTATATATTTTATGGCTTAGACAATTCATATTTCACAATGCCAGTATGTAAGAAGCCATCAAAATGAGTAAACCCAAACGTTTTCACCAATCCAGTTTTGTGTGAAACTAGTGTTTTTCCATCATAAATATCAAGTATCAAGAATATGACTTCTCAAAGCCTGTAACACTGATTTTTCAGGTAAACTGTTGATACAAGAACTCAATCAATGGGTTAAATGACAAAAACTGATCTGTGAAAAATGTGTTTAGTTTGATTTTTTAATAAATAAATTGATAATTGATATCACTCATTATTAGGTGTAGCACTCGAAGTTGAAACAGCTACTAACTACCACTAAAGAAAAAATGATCTTTTTGCATGAAAATGTGTTAGAAAAACAAAAAGGGGATTAATGAAGAATTTAGACCTTCCCATCTGCAATAAATACTCGCAGACTCAAGTTCCAGAGTTTATCCTGATTGATAAGCTAGTGACAGACTCAAAATTTCTAAAGAAAATGATTTTATATTCTCCATTTATTTAGAGAAGAGTCACAATTTTTCAAATCAACAGCAAAAAGGCCAACAATAAAATCCTGTTAAGAATAAAGGTCTAGAATAATGTATTATATTCTCATTTTTACACATTACTGATTCAACTGATTGAGTGAACTTTTCTCTCTTGTTCTCTTGAAAAGGTGCAGATTGTATTAATGTCTGAGTTGCCTCTTACATCGTCTACAAAGAGTTTAACCTGCCTTTTATTGGTTAGCTACCTCTCCCAATTGGTCTGCGACCTAAAGACAACAACATGACTGTTAATAATACAACAGATGGTTTTGAATATAACTATGAATATGAAGACGAACTGTGTCACAAAGAAGAGGTGATGAAAGATGGATCCATTCTTATTCCATTGTTTTTCACACTTGTTGTTGAGCTGCATTGGTAACATCCTGGTTCTGGTCATCTTAGCGCTCTACGGGAGTCTCAAATATATGACCAACGTTTTCATCCTCAGTTTAGCTCTGTCAGATCTACTGTTCACTTTTGGACTTCCATTCTGGGCGTCTGACCACATCTGGGGCTGGACATTTGAAGAAATCATCTGCAAAGCTGTGAAATTCCTGTTCTGTGTTGGGTTTTACAGCAGTGTGTTGTTCTTAACTCTGATGACCATTCAGCGTTACATGGCAGTTGTTCACCCTTTGTCCGACTCTGTTCAACCAGCCAAAGCAGAGATGCTGGTCTTCACATCTTACATCTTCCGTGTTTGTTTACACACAGGACTGCATGTGTTTCTCCCAGTCAGTGGCAGCAGCAGAATGAGACGCATTTTTAAAAGTTGCGCTTTCAACAATCTTAAAACACAGCGCATATCGCCGGAAATGCTTCAGAACGATCAAAGACTTCTATAGTGCATGATTTCAAAAGACCAACAATTAAAAACAGCACAGATGGGTGCAAAAACGGTCCAGGACACCTTCAAAACAGCACAACAGTGCAGCTGAATGAAACACAATGGGGGACCCTTTTTAGGGTTATGGAGTTATAACTTGACATTGCGTCTTTTAAAAGCAGTATGTATGATAACAGTCAAAGCTGTTTATGTTAAATGTAGAAAAGCTTTTAAATCCAGATAGGCACATGTAGGTGTCCTGTGTAAGTCCATTTTGGGGTAGAAAATGAATCTCCCATGACAGGCCCATCTCTCTCCTCTTCACCTGTGTGACTGACTGAGCACCAGTGGGCTGGGCCAAGGGTGCAATGACCTGAATGTCTTGCTGAAGTGGCAGTCATATGCAGATGTATTTGTTCCTTGTGACAACACAAGTTCCACAAATTCCAAACAACACATGCAGTGTGTTTTTGCAGCTTGGTTTAAATAAATGTTCTTTTTCTATTAAAGAGGAAGTTTCAGTTCTCAAACTTACAGTAAGTTTTTTATAGTACAATGACCTTTTATATGTCAAAAGATCAAGGAAAATGTTATTCCTCATGTCATGACCCCTTTAATCTTAACCCTTGTGCCTTATAGTGTTCCTCCTTGGCTACCACTTGTGTTCCCGGATTAAAATGGCCGGCCCATTTAAATGGTTTATGAATCTCACAATCCATATATTGTCAATACTGCATTAGACCTTTTTTTCCAACTTGATTTCTAGTTACTAGAACAGGTTTTTTTTTTTACCTCTGTTTGGAATTTATTGACGATAGGCCTAAATTACTTGATCTAAGGAAACTCAATTTAACTTTTATTTTGTAAAAAATGGTAGAAAACACTCATTGTGTTCATGGTCCAAAATGACTGGTCCATTAAAATGTGAATAAATCTCTCATTATGAGTGTATTTTCACTAGATATTGCATTAAAACTTTTTGTTAACTTGATTTCTAGTAATTAGAACACTTTGTTTTACTTCTTTTCGGAACTTATTGCTAGTAGTCTTTGTTGACCTGACCATATACACATTTATTTTTTAATTAGCATTATTTATTATTTTGTCTATATAACAAAATGTTCTGTGCTATTTATCACAAAATTATTTTGATGTTGTTTTAATATTTAACAAAAAGGTTTGCTTTGGCAGACTTTTTTCTCAAAAATGGCACATACCTGTAGGCCTGAGCCTTTCAAATGTGTGCACTGCATTTGGAAAAAACAATGCTTGTCTTCACATCTTTTGGTGCACACAGTGTGCACCTCTTCCTTTTCTCTCCACGGCGGATCTAGACATTTTTTCATGGTGTGGCAACACCAACACAAGCACCCATGCCTAGTTCTTATGCAGTAAGGTACCAATCTCTAAACACATTAAAAATCCTAAATATTCCTTAGCTTGACATATAGAACTGGCAGTCTGAATGAGAAGCCACCTTATGCAGGCCAAATTGTTTATATCGTTAAGTGTACCCATGGATGGAAAGAAAAAAAATTATATATATATATATATATATATATAACAAATATTATCCTATTCTGCTTATAAAGTCCTGTAGACCTATCACCATTGTAACAGCTGGAACAAGCCATTTGAAAGCGAACATTAACACAAAGTTAGGCCTAATAAAATACAAACTATGACAATTGTACTGTGGGGGACAGTGCTGTGAAACTCATGAATATTAATTGTTATGCACAGTAAAAATTATTTAACATTTTTGATAAAGTCATTCTGACTGATTCAAGCACTCAGATAAATATTTCACATCGACTTCATCTCAACAACTGCCACTATCAGTCTTATGATTTTGTTATTCAGTAGATGAACTAATAAGCACTTTATGAATATGACAGACTAGACTGGTGGTGACATTTTGCCTCTAGTTTTTAGAGGTTCCGGGTTCTAATTCGACCTAGGGGTTGCATAGACTAGTTTACTACAACTAACCTAGTCGATGCTGTCAGCCTGTAGTCGACTAGTCGCTCTCCACATGATTTATCAAAGGCATCTGTAGGAAATACATCAGGTGTGGATCCCGGTGGCTCTGCACTGAAAAGGCGCAGTGGCTCAAATTTAAGATCTGATGTTCAGCCTGGCTCACATTAAAAGACCCACACAGAATGCACTTCAGACCTGATGTTTGTTTACTGTGACACTCTGCTCAACAACGCAACGTATCAACAACAGTCTTACTTAAACTGGAGTACAATGACATGATGGAATCCATCCCCTTGCATGCTGGATCCCGTTGCCATCTGTAAGTATATGGTCAAGCTGCTGCAAGAGGAGAGGGAGCCGCCTGCAGTTACAGGTATTCCAGGCTAACCTACCTTACAGCTTGACGTATGCATACTTATTGTTGAACACTAAAAAGGTGTTTACAAGGATACCATAATGGCTGATGTTTTTTTCCATTATGATGTTTTCACTTATAATAACAGCCGCAACAACACTCATCATAACATTAAAAATAACACATTCCAACGCCAAATTGCAAGTCAAAACACACACAGATCAGATGAAATAGAAACTCCTTTTTGAAAGCGATTTCAAAAAGTGTTGAGGACACATCTCATCCGTGTGCACCCATAATTGAAAGCGATGTATCTAATACTCATTCAGTGACAACTTAGAAACAACTTTTATATTAATCTCTTACCTCTGTGCAGCAGCACAGCACGTCCTTGATTGGCCACTGATGTAATCTATCATGCGATTGGCCGCTGCTCTGGTCACTCACACAATAGGTCTGTGCTCTGGGCTCGGTTAAGGCAGTTCGAAATGAATAAACTCCTACACAATGTACATTTATTTTTTATACGTTGGGATACTAATGCTGGGGTGCAATGCTTTTTCTTAAGGTGGCCACCCGATGTCACCCCGGTAGATTCACCCGTTTCGGTTGTAGACTCTGGCTCTTTCACCTTGGCTTTCCCCAGCTCTTCTAGTAATAACCTTCTCTTGAAGGTCTTCCTCTGGTTCCAGCCTGGATTCACCTCCATCCACATTACGATAGCGTTGTAGGCTGACACATCTAGTCTCCTGAACACTCATTGTTTTCTTTTTTATAACCTCATCCATTCAATCCTAATGACTGGTCATTTCTGACCAGGAACACCACAGGTGTGTGTGTGTGTGTGTGTGTGTGTGTGTGCACATGTACCCACATACCCCCTCACCCCGACAGGCCCTTTGGAATCCCAGGCAACCTCTGAACCTTTCCTGCATTGGTAAAAATCATACAAAATTTCAGAGCTTGCTTAGAAAACCAAAGTGCGTGTATGTGTAGGAGTGTGTACACATGTCCAAGGACTTAATGTGTGCAAGTACACATGCAGATAATGTATGCGCTCATCAGGTGGTTAGACAGGCTCCTGAACACTAATTTTTTTCTTTTTTTTGTAGCCCCACCCCTTCATTTCCAATGGCCAGTCATTTTTGACCGGGATCACAACAGTAACAAAGTGAAATAAAATATTCTATTAAAACGTAAAGACAATTGTCAATTTTTTGTGTGTTTTCAGATACCATACTGTATGTGAACAAAGTCAAATAATTTTATTCCAATTGGATTAAAAAAAAAAATTCCATACATTCATTATTAATTAGTTTTCATGATTATCATGATTAATGTTTATCATGATTTATATTAGTGTATAATAAAGCTAATTTTGTTCAACACCATTGTTTTGTATTTTTAGCACTTTTGTGTTGTTGTTAGACTAGTTCAATGTAGTCCCTTCATGAAATACTATTTCATGTTCAATGATTTTTGTCTTTTTCAGATGTTTCCTCTGTGTACCGCACATCAGCTTTGAGCAACTTTGGGTACTTTGAGTGAACAAATGTAGGGAACGAGATGTTCGCTCAGAATTCGGTCAACACTACAAAATGGCCGACACACAAAATAGTGCACTATATAGTGGATAAGGGGTGATTTCGGACACATCATCTGTAAATACCCACCTATGTCTTACTACCTGGAAGTGAACAACCAAAATACAAAAAACATTTCCTGCTCCTACAACATGAATACACAATTTTTGCAACAATAATATTATAATAAAAATTCTATAATAAGTAAATGTTTATACCAGTGGATATACCAGTTCAATGTGTCTGCCTCTCACTCCGTCAGTTATATGCATCTGGTGTCCAATTAAATGAGCTGACTGTGACGGAAGTTGGTTTGACATCTTTAGGTCAAATGGTCATACATTTTAATATAATTAGAAAAAAACGTATTATACATTTTTGTATTTTTTTTATCAAACATATACAATGTATATTCCCCAAATGAAGTCTTGACACAAGTGATTTTTTTTTTGTTTTGATTTTTTTTGTTTTTTTGAGTATTTTAAAATTGGTGTGATGTCAACTTTAAATGGTTAAATTGTTTAGTAGATTTAGAGCTAAAACAATTTATGCGAGAAAAAAATAAAAAAATACGCATTTTGAAATGTAAGCCTTGTGGTATGCTAAGGATATCTGTTTATGTATACACTCACCGGCCACTTTATTAGGTACAGTACACCTGTACTTCGACTTGTTCGTGCGATTATCTAATCAGCCAATCGTGTGGAGGCAGTGTAATGTATAAAATCATGCAGATATGGGTCAGGAACTTCAATTAATGTTCACATCAACCATCAGAATGGGATCTCAGTGATTTGGAGCATGACATGATAGTTGGTGCCAGATGGGCTGGTTTGAGTATTTCTGTAACTGCTGATCTCCTAGGATTTTCACACACAGTCTCTAGAGTGTCAAGAGAATGGTGCGAAAAACAAAAAACATCCCGCGATCAGCAGTTCTGTGGGTGAATACGTTTTGTTAATGACAGAGGTCAGAGAAGAATGGCCAGACTGGTCCAAGCTGACAGGAAGGTGACAGTAACCCAAATAACCACACGTTACAACAATTCTACGCAGAAAAGCATTTCTGAACATACAACAAGTTGAACATTGAGGTGGATGAGCTACAGAGGCAGAAGATCTCTCCAGGTACCACTACTGTCAGCTTAGAACAGGAAACTGAGGCTGCAGTGGGCACAGGCTCACCAAAACTGGACACTAGACGATTGGAAAAACATCGCCTGATCTGACAAATCTGGATTTCTGCTGAGGTACACAAATGGTAGGTCCACTGCAGCCTTAGTTTTCTGTTCTTGGCTGACAGAAGTGGAACCCAACGTGGTCTTCTGCTGTTGTAGTCCATCCGCCTCAAGGTTCAGCGTGTTGTGCATTCTGAGATGCTGTTCTGCTCACTACAATTGTACAGAGTGGTTATCTGAGTTACGGTAGCCTTTGTCAGCTCGAACCAGTCTGGCCATTCTCCGTTGATCTGTATAATTAACAAGCCATTTTCACCCACAGTACTGCTGATCGCTGGATGTTTTTTGTTTTTCACACCATTCTCTTTACACTCTAGAGATTGTTATGTGTGAAAATCCCAGGAGATCAGCAGTTACAGAAATACTCAAACCAGCCCGTCTGGCGCCAAAAATCATGCCACGATCAAAATCACTGAGATAAGCAGATGTACTGGTGCACCTAATAAAGTGGCCGGTGAGAGTATATCAGTTGTTTTGGCTTCTTGATGTGAACAATGCAGAGTTAAATGAGTTTTATTCTGAGTATCAAAGGAACTGTCAAACATAAAACTAACTTTGCCGTTCTTTTACATTGCTGTTCAAACCCTATGCTCTATGTTTTTGTTTGTGAAAAATTCCAAAATCATTCATAATTCATAATTTCTCTCTTTCCTCACTTAGTCCATTTAAAAATGAACATGTAATAATCCTGATTTCAATATTAACATCAACATAATTATACTTACGGAACTGAAATTTCATAATTAAACGTAAATACAGAATTAAAATGTAAGATTCAGGTGAAGGCATTCATCTTCTAGTATGCAAACCTACGCATAAGTTTGTTTTTTCATTGCTATCTAAAAGGGATGAGAACACACACACACACACACACACACACACACACACACATATATATATATATATATATATATAAAATGGGTGTTTCTTCAACTTTGCATGTCCCAGAGGTTCTTTTTTAATTTAACAAACAGATTTTTACTTTTTGTTATAGGAGGTCCCATTAAAACTCAATTAGAAACCAGGTCTTCATTGTTAATTGTTGGTACTTTTCAAATACCTTTTATGTACAGATTATTTTTTTGTTTTAGCCTGGTATCAGACCCAGACTTTAATTATTAGACTATGAAAATCCATTATAAATATACAAATAAATGAAATGAACAAACAATTTCAATATTTATTATTTGAAAATGATTTCTATCAATTTTAATATTACGACTGTCCCACTGTTGTGGGACCACAACATGATACAGAATTTGAGATGTACTGAAAATGACACTGCTGTGGGAATTTTCATGACTTTTAGAAAACAAATGACAAAGACAAACCTCCTGTGAATCCACAGTGCTAAAAGTGCCAAAGTTGAAGAAACACCCAAATACAGTATATCAATTATAAAATGAACAATTTACACAGAAATTCATTCTGCTTTAGAACTTTTTCATAGAATATACTCCATTTTCTAACCAGCTGCTTTCACATGCAAACGTTTAATGAAGGTTATTAACTTTTTTCATCTACAGCCCTCATTTACTGTGAAATTTCTCTTGTTAGTGACACGCGCAGCATGAGCATTATGCCTAGTTAAATGAAGCAGTCTTAGTTGTTTCTGAACAAAAAGTTTTATTGCTTTTCATCATCTGTACATGCAATATAGATTGACTTTGTTGGGAAAAAATGCTTCAGTGTTTAAAGTGATACTCGGTGCTGTTGGTCCGGTCAAGGGCACGTGGGTGCTTTATCAGATTGTTTTTCTTTAAATAATCCAGTAGATTTACTCTTCACTGAGAAATCTGTCTCTGAGTGAAGTTGTGCTCGTCTTAAACCCTCACCCACAGTTTCCCAAGATAATGCTGTCAGATTTTGTGCACTGTATATTAATATTTTGTACTGTTTGCATATAGCAATGTACACTGCATCTGTTTAGTCTTATTTGACAAGATATGTAATTAATCCCTGCCTTTTTTCGAATATAAAGTAGTGCTCCCTACATAGGATACTTGGTATTATATAAGCCCTATGACATCATGATATCACACAGGGCTTGGATGGAAAGTAAAATAACTACATGATGTAGCAGCACTGACAGGGCTAAACTGACAGAATTTGTTGGAAGCTTATTGATGAACTAAGGATTTTTCGAAAAACAAAAAACAAATCAGCCCTTAAACAGATAAAGAGGTCACAGGCTACTAACACAGTCAAAACGTAACTTCATTTGATAAGGCAAAGGAAAGACATAGGTAGCAGCATTTCAAACTGAAATAGATTCTGCTAATTTTTTATTACGATTCATTTCGCAAAATTTCATTATTTATATAGATTTTTTTAATGATTGGATTAGCTTTCACGGGATCTAACGATGCAATAGACATGTTGCAAGTTTCTCTCGCATATCTGTGATCAAAGTTACATGGAACAACACGGCTAGCAAAACCATTAACCTGGAAAAAAAAATATTTAAGTCACAGTTTTCGCCAAAATTAAAAGATTTTTTAAAAATAATATGAATAATAATAATGTTGCATAACGAAAATGAAGCCTATATTCTCAATGATCTAGTGTAAAAATAAATATAGTTTAATAGTGTAATGTAAATAATTAAAGATTTTGTTTAATATACATACAGTTTATCATGATAACAGGCATTTCAACAAATACTACTATGATGTATAAATACTTTAAATTTAAATAATACATTTTTTGGCATTACAGTAATGAGAATTAGATTTTTCTTGCATTACGGTAATGACAACTGTGTGGAAAATGTACTTAATTGTTATGAAAATGTTACAACAGAAAAAAAAAAATGTGAATGGCCTAATAGCCTTCATTTTCTTTATGCAAAATATCATTTCTTTTAATTTTGGGGTAAATATGACTTGGACATGTTCTAGACAGGTTTTTGAGATTCACTCAACCATTTGCTTTTTTCAGATTGCGCAGGGAGCCGTATGATAGGGTACAATGGAGCAAGACATCTTTGCAACCCATAGCAAAATTCATCATTCAAGAGGCAAGAATCTGTTCAAGCTTTTCAAAGAGGGAGGAAAATCTGTTTATCTTCATTATTAATAATAATTATAAAACTAAGCAGAAAGTTAAGCCACTCCATTGCTGGCATAATGAGAGCAAAACTAGAAGGTTTGCCATTAATCTATGTAAATATACCAACCATTATTCTCTCGTCACACATTCCTTATAATTAGCACTTCACAGGAGCTTCCACAACAATGACAATAACATTTTTCAAGTATTCGATGTGACTTTATGGTCACCAACAGTGGTCCCCCATCCATTAACAGTGGATCACTAGTTTGAGCCATACCACCTTCAGCTTGGGGAGACAGGAGCAGATTACAGGAAGCGCAAGACAGGAGATCTGTCTCAACTGTGAGAAGATGGTCGGAGGCTATTTCTTCTTAATTTCTCTTTGCAGTTATAGATGTCCTAGTGTCAGATGGAGGGAGATGCAGTGAGAGGTCTCCCTCTAACTCTTCTTATCTCTCTTCCCTGTGTTGCATGCTGCACTTCCACAATTATTTGTTCATACATCATCTGCAATTAAAAGGAAATTAAAATCAGGTAAAGGGGACATATGTTCTGGTTTTGTTGGCTTGACAAAGGCCAACAAAGTTTTTTCAAAATCCCTAAACCAATATCAATTGTAACTCGTATAGCTTTCAAGCTACAGCCACCAAACTTGGCACAGACCTTCAGACTGTTCCGACTCGTGTTGCTGTAGCTTCCCTAACTGATCGGAATAACCATTTTCGCATATGTAAATCTAACCATTTCATAGATTTGCATTGACGGAATGTTCAAATGGGCCAACGGAATGCTTGTTAATTCAAACTCTGTCAAAAAAATTCAAATGTAAACAATCATACACAAGGCCTGCCATATCATGGCTTTAAAGAATTAGTTCACCCAAAAATGAAAATTCAGTCATTGTTTCCTCACCCCTGTTTTGTTATAACCCATATGACTTTCTTTTTCTTAACACAAAGGGAGAAATTGTGGAAAAACTGTTGTGCTCAGTGATGTCATACAAATTACAGTTTATGGTGGCCACCACTTCAAGCTTCAAAAAGGACACAAAGTATAATTCAGAAGTCTAATCAATTACTCCATGAGACTCATGAGTGTTATGAAAGCAAATGACAAGGTTTGGTGTTAAACAAACAGAAATCGAATATATTATTTAGTACAATTGATCACTGACCGTAATTCTCCTGTGCACGTGTTCATGAGTCTGCACGCAAGCTTTAGAACTTTTTGCTCGAGAGCAACAGTTGTCACGCAGCACACACTAGATGGGGCATTCAAGCGAAAATGCATTTTGTTTCGCTTCAACAGAACCACCAGCAATATTAACAACAGAAAACACAACATAGCTGTACACAAACCAGAGAACAAAACATACAAACATGCCTGAAGAGTGTGTAGTGGAAGAATACAGTGCATCCGGAAAGTATTTGCAGCAATAGAGTTTCTGGACTTGGTGCCCTACTTAGACTGTTTAATATGCGTATAGGGAGCGGAGGTACTGGTAGCTACCTTCAGCCTCCTCCATCACACTTTTTGATTGAGGGCTGGACATTGAAATGCATCTACAGTGCATCCGGAAAGTATTCACAGCGCTTCACTTTTTCCACATTTTGTTATGTTACAGCCTTATTCCAAAATTGATTAAATTCATTATTTTCCTCAAAATTCTACAAACAATACCCCATAATGACAACGTGAAAGAAGTTTGTTTGAAATCTTTGCAAATTTATAAAAAAGAAAAAAAAAAAAGAACAAAAAAGAAAAAAGAAAAAAAATCATATGTACGTAAGTATTCACAGCCTTTGGCACCAATTACAGCCTCAAGTCTTTTTGAGTATGATGCTACAAGCTTGGCACACCTATTTTTGGGCAGTTTCTCCCATTCTTCTTTGCAGGACCTCTCAAGCTCCATCAGGTTAGATGGGGAGCGTCATTGCACAGCCATTTTTAGATCTCTCCAGAGATGTTCAATTGGGTTCAAGTCTGGGCTCTGGCTGGGCCACTCAAGGACATTCACAGAGTTGTCCCGGAGCCACTCCTTTGTTATCTTGGCTGTGTGCTTAGGGTCGTTGTCCTGTTGGAAGATGAACCTTCGCCCCAGTCTGAGGTCCAGAGCGCTCTGGAGCAGGTTTTCATCAAGGATGTCTCTGTACATTCCTGCATTCATCTTTCCCTCGATCCTGACTAGTCTCCCAGTTCCTGCCGCTGAAAAACATCCCCACAGCATGATGCTGCCACCACCATGCTTCACTGTAGGGATGGTATTGGCCAGGTGATGAGCGATGCCTGGTTTCCTCAAGACATGACACTTGCCATTCAGGCCAAAGAGTTCAATCTTTGTTTCATCAGACCAGAGCATTTTGTTTCTCATGGTCTGAGAGTCCTTCAGGTGCCTTTTGGCAAACTCCATGCGGGCTGTGATGTGCCTTTTACTGAGCAGTGGCTTCCGTCTGGCCACTCTACCATACAGGCCTGATTGGTGGAGTGCTGCAGAGATGGTTGTTCTTCTGAAAGGTTCTCCTCTCTCCACAGAGAAACTCTGGAGCTCTGTCAGAGTGACCAACGGGTTCTTGGTCACTTCCCTGACTAAGGCCCTTCTCCCCCGATCAATCAGTTTGGCCAGGCGGCCAGCTCTACGAAGAGTCCTTGTGGTTCCAAACTTCTTCCATTTACGGATGATGGAGGCCACTGTGCTCACTGGGACCTTCAATGCTGCAGAAATTTTTCGGTACCCTTCCCCAGATCTGTGCCTCGATACAAGCCTGTCTCAGAGGACTACAGACAATTCCTTGGACTTCATGGCTTGGTTTGTGCTCTGACATGCACTGTTAACTGTGGGACCTTATATAGACAGATGTGTGCCTTCCAAATCATGTCCAATCAACTGAATTTACCACAGGTGGACTCCAGTCAAGTTGTAGAAACATCTCAAGGATGATCAGTGGAAACAGGATGCACCTGAGCTCAATTTTGAGTGTCATGGCAAAGGCTGTGAATACTTATGTACATGTGATTTTTTTTTCCGTTTTTTATTTTTAATAAATTT
Source organism: Myxocyprinus asiaticus (assembly GCF_019703515.2). Taxonomy (NCBI): domain Eukaryota; kingdom Metazoa; phylum Chordata; class Actinopteri; order Cypriniformes; family Catostomidae; genus Myxocyprinus; species Myxocyprinus asiaticus. Next base: position 8,998,519 of record NC_059372.1, read on the forward strand.
GCAAAGATTTCAAACAAACTTCTTTCACGTTGTCATTATGGGGTATTGTTTGTAGAATTTTGAGAAAAATAATGAATTTTAAATTTCTAGATTAAATTTTGTAATAAGGCCCTTTCTCACACATAACAAAATGTGGAAAAAGTGAAGCGCTGTAAATACTTTCCGGATGCACTGTAGATGCATTTCAATGTCCAGCCCTCAATCAAAAAGTGTGATGGAGGAGGCTGAAGGTAGCTACCAGTACCTCCGCTCCCTATACGCATATTAAACAGTCTAAGTAGGGCACCAACTCCAGAAACTCCACCGGATGCCCTTTCTCACATGTTATACCTTATTCAAGGACATGAAAGCAGTCGTGGAACACAAGTAATCGCCTCGTGCTCGCACCAGGCATCGCATTTTGGACTGGTGCCAGTTCATAGCCGACGTGGTTACCATGTGTGACGCTAAATATAGAAACCAACCAATTGACAGAATGTTCCGTTGCTCATCGCAGCAGCTTAGGACAACAAACTCTGATTAACATAGAAAAGATTACTTTTATTGTGTGTTGTTTGGCATCTGAGTAGGACATGATGTGACTGTACCTTCAACCCCATCTCTCTGTTTGGAGGAGGACTCATTTTCTAACAAATAAGTCTGGACACTGCATCTATTCTTCCACTACAAACTCTCCAGACATGTTTGTAAGTTCTGTTCTCTGGTTTGTGTGCAGCTATGTTGTGTTTTCTGTTGTCAATAATCGCTGGTGGTCCTTTTTAAGCTAAACAAAATGAGTTTTCGTTTGAATGCCCCATCTCGCGCATGCTGCGTAACTACTGTTGCGCTCGTGCAAATAGGTGCAGACTCATGAACGCGCACAAGAGAATAACGGTCAGTAAACATTTTTACTAAATAAAACATTAGAATTTGGTTTGTTTCAAACCAAACCTTATTGTACGCTTTCATAACAATCATGAGTCTCATGGAATAATTTATTAGACTTCTACATTTGTGTCCTTTTGAAGCTTGAAGAGGTGGCTACCATAAACTGTCATTGTATGACATCACTGAGAACAACAATTTTTTCACAATTTCTCCCTTTGTGTTAAGAAAAAAAAAAAAGAAAGAAAGTCATATAGGGTTATAACAACACAGGCGATTAACCAATGACTAAATTTTAATTTTTGGGTGAACGATAGTTAATTACAATACAAAGTCTATCCAATCTATCTATCTTTCTGAAAGTCCACTTGACTATCTAGCTACAGATATTATTTAGCAGAGATGGGCCATGTCTATTAAAATTAAAGGAAGAAATTGGAATGCCCAACGGCAGCCAACGGTCAACGTATGTAGAAAGTCCTGGCTTACAGGTAAAGAGCCAATCACCTTTTAGATACAGACATCACCTGTCAATCAACAGGAAAATTTTGTTTTTTAGTGTAATCTGGTTTGTCAAGCCAACATCAAAGTTTTACTTGACAAACTTTACCTATCTAGTTCATATTTAAGAGTCCAATGTACTGCATACTTGAATGTTTACAACATAAAAAACCTCTCCCAAATCAATTTTCAAAAATTAAGCTCCCTAAATGGCTTGTTCAAAAAACTTCCATAAAAACAATGAGAACATAACATTTGACGACTCACATTACGTCAAAGAAAAAAGTAGCAATGAAAAACAAGTTTCATTTCATGTGACCCACATTTGGTTTTCGACCATTGAAAATGGGTAAAATTGAACAATTAAATTAAGATAGAAAAATGAAATCTTGTTCTGAACCAGAATCTGGAAGGATATTAAGATATATCTTTCATATTTCTGGAGTTACAGGCTCAGCAACTTTAGAAAAACAAAACACACACATACATACACACACAAAAAAAAGCATATTTTCATTTTATTTTTTTCTTTCAGTTTTCAGACTCACCCCATTGGCATATAATGCAACAAGGGGTGCTGAAGTAAACTTATTTTAGTATTACACCAACCTATCTCTGTGTGAAAATAAAATACTTATGTTATTTTGTTTACCTTTAGTTTTGCTCCAAAATCATCGGCAAAAATTTTAATTTTGACCCTCTAGAAAATAATGGATTACTCTGCAAATACTGATGCATGGCATTTAATATTTTGGCTTTCGTCATTATTTATGTTCATCTTTCACCAGTAAAAAAATAAATAAAATATCAAAAACTAAATTGAGATGGGGACTTTTGGTTGATTTGACATAGAACGACCTTTTACATTTTTGACCCTTTTAGACCAATTTTGCAACAAGTTTTAAACGGGGAACAGATTTAAACACTATATGAAATGGCTGGGCAATAAAACATTTTTTTTACCAAATGCCACTTGTTGTAAAAGTAGGGGTGTAATGGTTCACTCATTTCACGATTCGGTTCACGATACTGAACTCATGGTTCGGTTAGGTTCACTATTCTTTAAACTTAGCCTGTATCAAGAAAAGTTAAGATTGAACTTTTTTTATTTTTTAAAATTATTATTACTACTTTAACGACATGTGCAAAACAGTTCCTTTCCTTTAACAGGGTTGCTGCAGAGTTTTTAAAAATCAAATGTAAGACTTTTTAAGACCTTTTTCAAGACCTGAACAAATAAAATTAATACCGTATCCCCATACCAAAACAAACCAACACAATCTCAAAATAAATCAATTATCACAGATTCTTACTTAAACAGGCAGGGGGGCACACATTCAACATGGCCTTAACATTGCTTATCAGTAAAACAGGGTAGGATATATGTAAGTTTAAAACACTCAAGACGTGTTTTCCACATATATATCACATTAAAATTGGTTTACGTGACATTACATAAATAGATACAAATTGGAGGTCAACCGATACTGGATTGTGCTGATTCAATGATGTGTTGAAAGAAAGCCAGTTAATCTGACAATAGTTGTTTTGTTTTTTAAAATTGGTAGCCTATATAAACTTTTACATTTAAAGGCACTTTAACTTTGAAATACACCGGGGACTCCTGTTTTGAAATGTTTGCGCTTCACTGCTTCCAGCTGCTCATTCAAACAAATAAGGGATATAAAATGTGCACTCCTACAACCTATTACAATATAAACAATTAAAAGTAAACATTTTCAACACCAAGAGTTGATCATTAGTAATCGCTTGTCATACATTCTTTACTCCAAAAGACGCAGTGCATGCATTTATTTAATTAAATCATATTCTTTTGAAGTTTGATAATCACATTAGGTCATATCTTTCAACCTCTAAATTCAAGACCTCTTGAAATAAAAATTAAGACTTTTGTTGTATCATTTAAGACTTTTTATGACCTTAAATTTGGGAAAACTGAATTTAAGACATTAAGACTTTTTAAGGATCCATGGGAACCCTGTTTAAAATGGAGCTAAAAGTACTGTTCTAAAATAATATTGTCTATGATTATATCAAAATATTCCTTTCAAAAATACATATTTAATGGAAGTGCATGCTCGTCCAGTTAAATAATAATAATATGCTGATGAAATCAAATCAGACATGACATTTGACATTAGGATTATATTTCCCCATAGCATTATAATACATAATATTCAGCATTATACTGTATATAGTAGATTTATTATTATGGCACTATCATTAAACCTCTGTAAACTTTAATTTTCTCTCACACAGTCAGAGCAGATCACTTACGCTTCAAACGGACATTTGATCATTTGCACTGAAAAGGTGCGTCTCTCTCCCGCTGCTGTACTGGTTTAACTTTCAATTTCCGCAGTTTCAGCCGAACTCATCGTACAACACCTGTGGCTACTAGTTTGCAATCATATATTAGAGGTCCTTGTGTGCAATGAAGCGATTTCCATTTGTATGCTCTCATTATGTAGATGTAGGGCGTTGCATGTATTGGATCGAATAGACTCTAAAATAATAATAATAATAATAATAATAATAATAAAAAAGTCCAATCTCCATGCGCATCGTCACATTGTTGAACCGCGATGTATCGTCCAACAATAAACCGTTACACACCTATGTAAAAGTAGTTTAAAAATGTTAATGCAAGAACTAAAAGACAGTAAAAATCTATTTAATAATCACATCATGTTTTCTCCCATTTAAAGTTTCTCCAATGAGTTTATGGAAGAATACAATTTGATAATATTTATTTATTTAGCCTCATAAGGTAAAAATCACATGCACCCCAGAGGACTGTTTCCACTGATCAATGTGAGTTGAGATGTTTCAGGGAACACTCATGTGTGGTAGAAGATGCTAAGGCCTGACAGACTCACCTGCATTCAACAGTGCTGGATTCTCCTTCAGTTCACTCACATTGTGAGCGCTACCATTCTCTCTGAAGGCCAAGAAGGGAACCTTACTCTTCTCCTGCTCCTCGTTTTCCACCTCCTCTCCGTCTCCATCCTGACGGGACAGTTTGGCTGCCATGGGAACCTCTATGACCTCCTCAAAGGCCTCTCTCTCTGCAATAATGCCATTTTCTCTGAGCTGGACAGCAACATTTGTACTGAAGACAGAAGAAACAGAACCTTTAATACAAACATATAATACTTCACATCAATTTGACATTTCTTCTTAATTAAACATGGCTTAAATTATGCTATTGTCTTAAGGAAATGTTGCGAATAACAAACATAAACCTATCACTGAGTATAACCAGCAGCTCACACTTTTAGTAAACTGATTTATAAAGCTTGGAAAGGAGGATATGAGTTGTAGTTCCCCCTTTCACCAGCAGAAGGCAGAAGAGCGACAGATTCTCAACATATTAGTGGCAGATCTTTTCCTTCATTAATGTTTAATTCATCAGTAGACAGTTTTATTTAAAGTGAATTACACATGAGGAAAAATAAAAGCTGTGCCATAATACTGAATTTAATAGTAAAATAAAATAGTTCAGCTAGAGGAGAACAACAAAAGGCATCCCAATAGCAAACCTTGCTGAGTAAAACTGAATTACTAAACCCAGAAATGATAAAAGCACAAAAAAGGCCTCTAACAAAAAAATCTCAGTATCATTATTGCCTTTTTCTACTGCTCATAGTACTTAAAAATCTCCATTATTACATGAAACAGAATAGATAACTACAAGTCATCATTTTTATTTGAATAGCAATTTTCACAACAAACATAGTTTCAAAGCAACTTCACACTCAGCGGTTTAAATCCAGAAAATTCTATGATTTTTTTCCTTTTTTTTTTTAACTGCACTTTTATTCATATACTGGAGAGTGGATCGAAAATGGAGAAGAGGGGCGAATTAGATTGGAAGCGTGTGTACTAAACACCAAGCAATCGCTCTGATCCCAATTATTATAATTTATAAAAAAAGTTCACAGTGCGCTGGACTCACCTGTGACCTGCAGGGGGCATGATGGGTGTAATGAAGCTTGGGCCCGTATGTCCATTTCTGTCACTGCATTCTGTCACAGAGGTTTCAGGAGCCTGAGGGGCCAACACATTCACTGACAGACTGCTGGATACTGAACTCGCTAAGAAAGAGAAAGGAGATGTCCAAGTCACAAATGAATCATTCGTTTTATTCTTTTTTTCTTTTTTTAATAAGAGTCACTTACCTGCATCTTGTCCACTCTGTTGGCTGCCATCACCATTTCTATGAGGAGCTGTTTTCTTCAAGTGAAACACATAGTGCATGTTAGAGAGAGAAATTATTGGCAACTATGCCAAAAAAGGAGGCGACAATTCCATGCAGTTATCAAATCTTACCTGATCAGATCGGCGTGTGCGTTTCATAATTTCCTCAAGGCGCTGTGACGCACAAGAACATACTCTTACATTTTCAAAAACTGTCAAATAACATGCCAGCTTTCTCAAATAAAAATAATCTTTAATTATATTAATTGCTTAATAAACTGAACTCAAAAACACAACTAGCACATTTTGTGTTCAGTGTTTTGTTGATGTTACCTTCTTCCTTTCCAGTCTCTCGGCCTCCTCTTTCTGGAAGTGTTTCTCTCTTTCCTGGCGCAAACGCTCTACCTCTTCTCTCTGTCGAGCCTCCTCTTCCTCTTTCTGAACAAACAAAGGTGCACAAAACACACATTTGGATAGACCTCTTGCATATCTTCAACAATATTTCTTTACATACATAAGATAAATGGACTTATTTTTTCAGGGCTGCCCGAGATACCATGTTCTAAATGTAAATCATTTTTTAAAAGGGTGATGACATGAGGAATAAAATTTTCCTTGATCTTTTGACATAAGAGAACTAGAACTTAAACGTCCTCCTTAATAGAAAAAGAGCATTTATTTAAACCAAGCTACAAAAACAACTAATTCGGAATTTGTGGAACTTGTGACGTCACAAGGACCAAATACATCTGCATATGACTGCAACTTCAGCAAGAAATCAATGCCTATTTTTTGTCAGTGCACCCTTGGCCCCGCCCACTGGTGCTCAGTCAGTCACACAGGTGAAGAGGAGAGAGATGGGCCTGTTGTGGGAAATTCATCTAAAGTGGACTTATACAGGACAGCTTCATGTGCCTGTCTGGATTTAAATGTTTTTCTAAATAAATGTTATTGTGCATTTCACGGCACTTTTAAAAGACACAATGTCACTAAAAAGGAGATCCCCCATTCTTTTTCATCTTGCTGTTTGCTATTGTGCTGTTTTGAAGGCATCCTGGACCATTTTTGCATCCATCTGTGCTATTTTTAATTGTTGGTCTTTTGTAAACATGCGCTACATGGACGTCTTCAATCATTTTGATGCATTTCCAGCAATGTGCGCTGCATTTTAAGAGCAGTACAAGTGCAACTTTTAAAAACACGTCTCATTCTACTGCTGCCACTGACTGGGAGAAACACATGGCCTGTTGAAGCACCCAATATCACCGGGGGTTGTATTACATTTCCATATTCAGAAGATTTGGACGTGGATTGCTTGCGCACCAGTCGCAATATGATTCAAGCTTTACAAAGGAACAGTTATTGAAAGATGGGACAGTTAAAGCTGGACTACTGGATGAAAAACCATAAGTAATCAGTTCCATTCACAAATGATTTTTAAATGTTATGACTGTTAAGATTTTGCTGTGCTTGAGTAAACAGTTTGAAACATTCAGATGAAATGTGTTGGGTGTACATTGTGCTAACACTGAAATGTAGTTTTATAATGTTGTGTAGAGTTTGTTCATATTCTTCAGATTGAGTTTCAAATATGGCTGTATTGGAAGGGCTGCATGATTTTAGCCAATCAAAAAAGTGGGCGTTTACACTGAAGTGTTAAAGGGCCAGACAGCTTAAAACCGAGCGTTTCGGACAGAGGGCCAGAGACATTTTAGAAAATTATTATATATGACTAAATTATGCACACACACACACACACAAAAAAAAAAACTTTACTAACATTATAAGTGGACCTCAGGGAAGCTAATAATATTAAATTATTAATAAATGAATTAAATAATTTTAATAATAATAAAAAGAGTATGTCATAACCCCTTTAATGTTTTTAACTCTGATAAATAAATCTATTGAACACACTTACTTTAAGGCATATTTTGTGTTCACATACCTTGAGCGAGTCTGGTATATGTTTACTTATCTGTCTGGTGTGATTAATGAGTGTGATTGTGTTGTGTGTGTGTACCTGTCTCTGCAGACGTTCAACCTCTTCTTTCTCTTTCTGTGCTCTCTCCTCCTCTAAACGCCTCTCCTCCTCCTCCTCTTGTCTCCTCCTTTCTTCTGCCTGCCGCTGGGCCTCCTCCTCTCTCTTCACTCGCTCCTCTGCCTTTCTGCGGGCCATTTCCTCCCTACTGCGTCTGCACACATAAAAACAATGATTTGAATAACTCTTTCAGCAAATAATTCTGTCCTGAAATTCAATTAGTCCCAGCTCTAAAAACTGATTAAATTGTGTTGTAAAACAGTCAACATGCTGTGACCGTACACCTTTCTGCCTCTTCCTGTTGTCTCCTCTTCTCTTCTTCTCGCTCTCTTTGTTCTCTGGCTTGCCGTCGTTTCTCAGCCAGCAGACGAGATGCTTCTTCAGGATCTGTTGTGCCTGCAGAAGGCCGTGCTGATGGAGGACTTCCAGTACCTTCCATAGAGAGAAAGAAAGACAGGAACAGAATAAATGATGTTTGTTAAATTCAAGCTAAAGTAATGGTGGAATGTGATGTTTAACAAGTGGTTGAGTATAAATAATGACCTGCAGCGGGTTTAGGTTTAGTTGCAGGGGCCTCTGGTTCAGTTTTAGGAGGATCGGCAATTGGCCCCTGCTCCTCTTTTTTGCCCCCCTCCCCCTCTGGTGTAACTCTCGGACTCTCTGGTGCAACTTTGTTGGGCCTAAGGTTGCCTGGCGATAAGGATGGGTTACTAGGAGACAGAGGCATTGATGCGGGAGGAGGTGGAGACCTGGACTTTTTGGGGATTTTTTGGGGTATCTTCTGAGGGGGTTTAGCATTGGAGCTCCTGAAACGTGGACAAAATCAAAATAGGTGAGTGTAAAGTAGTTTAACCATTCTCTTATTCTGTTGAATAAAACCTACAGCACCATACTACTTGTGCTATTTGTAGTATGTAACTTCCATTTCCAGTGTTACAAATTAAATGGAAACCACAGCAAAGTTTTGAAGTCACAGGTTTCCCCTAGACATTGCACTGTAAACCCTAATGTTGTCATTACTGAAACAATTAAGTTGTGCAAATCAAACTTTACTTGAAATGTTAACTCAATCTGTTTCTTGAACTTCTTTGCTTAAAAATACATAAAATTTTAAGTGCTTGTAACTCAAAAGATCAAGCACAAAATTGAAGTTGTGGGGAATATCCATAAGCCCTTGCGATTTAATTATTTAATCATGTTTGCTTTGTCAAAAGGAGCTTATGGGGCATTTTAAATGGTTGTTATTGAGAATTCATGGAGATTTTAGCTATTTTTGTATTATTGATGTTGTTCTATTGCAAATAGTTTAGTGTGAAGTCACTTTAAGGGTGATTAGTGTTCCCTTTGGTGAAGTTGGACCTCATTCAATTCATGTAATTTCTACTTGTGCATGTGAATGTACAGTTGAAGTCTTTAGTTTACATACACCTTAGCCAAATACATTTAAACTCAGCTTTTCACAATTCCTGACATTTAATCGTAGAAAACATTCCCTGTCTTAGGTCAGTTAGGATCACTACTTTATTTTAAGAATGTGAAATGTCAGAATAATAATAGAGAAAATTATTTATTTCAGCTTTTATTTCTTTCATCACATTCCCAGTGGGTCAGAAGTTTACTTACACTTTGTTAGTATTTGGTAGCATTGCCTTTAAATTGTTTAACTTGGGTCAGACATTTTGGGTATCCTTCCACAAGCTTCTCACAATAAGTTGCTGGAATTTTGGCCCATTCCTCCAGACAGAACTGGTGTAACGGAGTCAGGTTTGTAGGCCTCCTTGCTCGCACACGCCTTTTCAGTTCTGCCCACAAATTTTTTATCAGATTGAGTTCAGGGGTTTGTGATGGCCACTCCAATACCTTGACTTTGTTGTCCTTAAGCCATTTTGCCACAACTTTGGTGGTATGCTTGGGGTCATTGTCCATTTTGAAGACCCATTTGCGACCGAGCTTTAACTTCCTGGCTGATATCTTGAGATGTTGCTTCAATATATCCACATAATTTTTCTTCCTCATGATGCCAAACATAACGTTGGTCATTATGGCCAAACAGTTAAATTTTTGTTTCATCAGACTAGAGGACATTTCTTCAAAAAGTAAGATCTTTGTCCCCATGTGCACTTGCAAACTGTAGTCTGGCTTTTTATGGCGGTTTTGGAGAAGTGTCTTCTTCCTAGCTGAGCAGCCTTTCAGGTTATGTCAATATAGGACTTGTTTTACTGTTGATATAGATACTTGTCTACCTGTTTCCTCCAGCATCTTCACAAGGTCCTTTGCTGTTGTTCTGAGATTGATTTGCACTTTTCACACCAAACTACATTCATCTCTAGGAGACAATGTGTCTCCTTCCTAAGCAGTATGATGGCTGCGTGGTCCCATGGTCTTTATACTTGCATACTATTGTTTGTACAGATGAATGTGGTACGTTTAGGTGTTTCGAAATTGCTCCCAAGGATGAACCAGATTTGTGGGGGTCCACAATTTTTTTTTTCCTGAGGTCTTGGCTGATTTCTTTTGATTTTCCCATGATGCCAAGCAAAGAGGCATTAAGTTTGAAGGTAGGCCTTAAAATACATCTACAGGTACAATCCAATTGACTCCAATTGGCCTATCAGAAGCTATTTGGCTAACTGGCTAAAGGCTTGACATCATTTTCTGGAATTTTCCAAGATGTTTAAAAGGCACAGTTAACTTAGTGTATGTAAACTTCTGACCCACTGGAATTGTGATTCAATTAAAAGTAGTGCCCGACCGATATTAGCCTTTCACCGATATATTGGTATCGGCGTATATTTTACCGATATGCTGGAAAGTAAAATAAACAACGTCCGTCTTTTACTCTCCGTGGCAACGAGCTTATAGCTAACTAGCTAATCACGTAGCTACTTTCATTGTTGTCAGCTGAGTGGAAGCTAATGTGTAAACATGTATTCACCAAACTGTTTTGTTCAGGATTCACAGTTTGGTACCCCCTTCAACCAAACAATTCCAATCATTGCATTTATAAAATGTAATATTTAGAAGTCTGGTTTTCCACCGTTGAAAGTTTCCCCTGAACTTGTATAGCAGAAAATGGTGTAACACTGCTGCTTATCTGTTTATCTTGACTCGGCAGTATTAATATTAGTCAGCATTTGACTGATACTAAACAGTACTGATGTTTATTTAGCTATTTATTTTATTTATTCTTTATTTTAATGGTCAGCATTTGACTGATACTAAACAGTACTGATGTTTATTTAGCTATTTATTTTATTTTTATTTATTCTTTATTTAAACGGTCAGCATTTGACTTATAATTAACAGTACTGATGTTTATTTAGCTATTTGTTGTATTTTTATTTATTCTTTATTTTCTCAGAGTTCATTTCTAGAATTTGTTGACAATGTATAATAATAATGTAAAATATTCTTTGATAAAAATATTTATGAAAGCAGCCTTCTGAGTACCTTTGCATAGTCATATTGGTGCAAAATCGGTGAAAAATCCACATGGAAAAGGTCTGTTTTCATTCCAGCTCAAAAATTTTATATATCGGCCACCATATTGGTAATCGGTGAATTTTCCCTCTCTAAAATCGGTATCGGTCGGACTCTAATTAAAAGTGAAACAATCTGTCCGTAAACAATTGTTGGAAAAATTACTCATGTCATGCACAACGTAGATGTCCTAAATGACTTGCCAAAACTATAGTTTGCTAATATGATATCTGTGGAGTGGTTAAAAAATTAGTTTTAATGACTTCAACCTAAGTGTATGTAAACTTCTGACTTCAACTGTACACAGCTGAAGTGCAGTTTAATGTGTGCTTCTATGTGGAATCAAGTTTATATAATGACTGACCTACAGTGGCAAGAAAAAGTATGTGAACTCTTTGGAATTACCTGCATTTATGTATAAGGTTGTCTTAAAATTGGATTTTGATCTTCATCTAAATTAGAATAATGAACAAACACAATCTGTTTTAACTAATAACACACAAATTATTGTATTGTTCTTGTACATACTGAATACATCATTCAAACATTCACAATGTAGATTGGAAAAAGAATGTGAACCCCTAGGCTAATGACATCAACAAAAGCTAATTAGTGAGAAGTTGGCATCCAATTAATGAAATGAGATTGGAGGTGTAGGTTAGAGCTACTTTGACTTTGCACTCAAACATTTTGAGTTTGCTATTCACAAGAAGCATCTGCTGACGTGGACCATGCCTCACAAAAGAGAGATTTCAGAAGATCTACGATCAATTGTTTCTTTGCATAAAGCTGGAAAGGGTTACAAAGTTATCTCGAAGAGCTTAGATCCTCATCTGTCGACAGTTAGACAAATTGTCTATACATGGAGACGACTCAGTACTGTGGCTACTCTCCTTAGAAGTGGCTGTCCAGCCAAGATGACTTAAAGGGCACACTGCAGAATGCTCAATGAAGAACTCTAGAGTGACAGCTAAAGACTTGAGGGAATCATTGGAACTGGTTAACATCTCTGTTCATGAGTCTACTATACAGACAACATTAAACAGGCATGGTGTCCACTGCTTTCCAACAAAAACATTGCCGTGTGCCTGAAGCTTGCCAAAGACCACCTTGACACTCCACAACGCTACTGGGAAAATGTTTTGTGGACTGATGAATCTAAGGTTGAATTGTAAGAACACGCAGAACTACATATGGTGTAAAAAGGGCACCGCATACCAACATGAAAACATCATCCCAACAGTGAAATACAGTGGAGGGAGCATCATCATTTGGGGTTGCTTTGCTGCTTCGGGGCCTGGACCACTTGCCATCATCAAGGGAAAAATGACTTCCCAAGTTTATCAAGATATCCTACAGGATAATGTCAGGGTGGTTGTGCGCCAGCTGAAGCTCAGTAGAAGTTGAATGATACAGCAGGATAATGACCCTAAACATCGAAGTAAATCCACTACAGAATGGCTTCAAAAAAATTAAATCCACCCTATGGTCTTTCTGTGAGTGCTGGCCCAGTCAGAGCCCAGACCTTAACCCAATAGAGATGCTGTGGAATGACCTCAAGAGAGCCGTTCACACCAGACATCCTAAGAATATGGCTGAGCTGAAGCAGTTCTGTAAGGAAGAATGGTCCAAAATTGAATGTTGTGCAGGTCTAATCCGCAGCTACCGAGAATGCCTGGTTGAGGATATTGCTGCCAAAGGAGAATCAACCAGTTACTGAATCCAAGGGTTACATTCTTTTTCCACAGCACTGTGAATGTGTAATGGGATGTGTTCAAAAAAAAATATGAAAGATTATAATTGTTTGCGTTGTTAGCTTAAGCACATTTTGTTTGACTATACTTTTAACTTTGATGAAAATGAGATCACATTTTATGACCAATTAATAAAAATTTTTTATTAAAACAAACAAAAAAGTTAATTCCAAAGGGTTCACATCTTTCTTGTCACTGTAGAATCATTAATTTTATTAATTGAGCAAATTCAATTGAAATTATTAAGTAGAAACAGTGATCTTTTAATAGCAAATCTGAGTTAAGTCTACTTGCATCTAGTATACATAAATGTATAAGTTCACACTATGTGAATACCAAATTAGGTAATCTTGAAAACCTGAAGTTCTGAGAGACACTTTTAGTCAGTTAAATCAAATCAAATCACTTGTTTGAGGGAACTACTCAATTGTTTTGAGTAAACTCAACTTATTAGAGTTCATGATGTACCAATATAAACAATTACAATTATTTTGTACAATTACTACAAGTACATTATTTTTGCTGTTTTTAGCCTATACATTTTCTCACATAAATAAGCACACTTATCCACATGGATTCTTCTGTTAAAAGACAATGTGAAATAAATGTATCTGGTCTTATTGGGCACAATTTATCAGTGCACAATATTTTGAAATTATCTTTTTATTTTTCACAATATTTTTTTCATCAAAATATGACAAATGTTTCTGCGCTCTGAAATGACAGTTCTAATCTGAAGGCTGTGTGGGTAGGGAAATCAATATTGAGCAGATATCATTGCCTAACTTTTCACGATCCAGTTACGGATTAAATCAAATGCCATCCAAAATTATTTGCTGAATATTCTGTTTAAATTTTAAATGTCATGTTATGAGATTTAATATCATATTTTGAATCAACTGCAGATCACAAACAATACAGCATGTGCATCTGAGTGCAAACCTGTTGGGGGACGGATTTGTGACCCTGCTGCGATGACTGACAGGTGAAGGAGCTCTCTTGGGTGTGAACAGGGTCAGACTGGGAGTGGGATATGAGAGATTGCTCCATGACTTCCTCACATAGTCCTTATCCTTTCTGTCAACCTGCAGAAAGAGGCACAAAATACATCTTTATATCAGTAAAAGTTGTAAAAGTTAAAGTATGTCTATGTAGCGCATTAAACTCTGAATCTGAATAAACTGAATTTGTGTTATGTAAAGAGGTAATTTTAGTGTTAGCTCTTAATTGAAGTAAAGCACCCAGGGTCTGTTGAGGTTCTAGCAGGATAAAAGCAGTGGGCTGGGTACAGCTGGCAGGTGTTGAGCCGGCACCAGCCCCTGAGAGGCAGATTAATGGAATCTAATACAGGTCAGTGGCTCCAGGGCTATAAACACAAGTCTCTAATGACATAAGCACCTAACACAATCACACATAAACAGAGACTGAAGAACGTGAACTAAACATGGTAACCGAAAATCATTTGTTTTTATAAAAACAAGTGTCAGTATAAAAGTCCAGCATGACTGCTGTAGCAGCTATCAAATAAATTTCAGACCTGAAATGATTGGGCACAAACAAAAACTCACGTTTAAAACAATACATATCAAATTAGGCTTACCAGTATGTTCTGGGTGGTCTTTCTGTGAGTGCTGGTGTCTTGAGGAACATGCCCTGTTCTGAAGGGTCTCTCTAGATAAAGGCCCGTTTTGATTGGTCGCTCAGCGTTGCGACACTGGAGGGACTTGAAGGACATCGAGGTCATTGAGTGACAGGAGGCTGAGCGAGGACAAATGGGGGTCACTGTACCATGGTCAAGTTTAACCAACCAACCAGGGAGTATTGACAGATAATTCATGTATTCAATATGGAAATGAGAAGCGACAGGGAGGTGGGAAGAAGAGACGGGGTGGGGAAGGGCCAGTGAGTGAGTGAGTGAGTGAGTGACGGAAACAGTGAAAGAAGAAAAAGAAAGTGTGTATTAGTATCTATAAAGCATTAGAAATAAATCAGGCAACTACTGGATCGTCACTGATCTGATCTGTCATACAAACGGTTAGGCTACGATCGGAATGGTATACTACTAGAACTATTTCTGCAGTATGTAACTTCCATTTCCAATGTCACAAATTAAATGCAATATCAACCAAGATTTTTAAAATACACACATATATATACATATACATATACATATATACAAACACACACATACACAGTTGTGCTCAAAAGTTTGCATACCCTTGGAGAATTGGTAATATATGTACCATTTTTAAAGAAAACACGAGTGAGCAGGCAAAACACATTTCTTTTATTTCTTATGGGATTCATATTCAACTGTAGGTTATAACAGAATGGCACAATCATAAAACAAAACATGGCAACAAAGAAAAAAATGAAATGACCCCTGTTCAAAAGTCTGCATACCCTTAGTTCTTAATACTGTGTATTGCCCCTTTTAGTATCAATGACAGCGTGCAGTCTTTTGTAATAGTTGTCTATGAGGCCCCAAATTCTTGCAGGTGGTATAGCTGCCCATTCGTCTTGGCAAAATGCCTCCAGGTCATGCAAAGTCTTTGGTCGTCTTGCATGAACCGCACATTTGAGATCTCCCCATAGTGGCTCGATGATATTAAGGTCAGGAGAGTGTGATGGCCACTCCAGAACCTTCACCTTTTTCTGCTGTAACCACTGGAGGGTCAACTTAGGGTCATTGTCCTGCTGGAAAGTCCAAGTGCGTCCCATGCACAGCTTTTGTGCAGAAGAATGCAAATTGTCTGCCAGTATTTTCTGATAACATGCTGCATTCATCTTGCCATCAATTTTCACAAGATTCCCCTTGCCTTTAGAGCTCACACACCCCCAAAACATCAGTGAGCCACCACCATGCTTCACAGTGGAGATGGTATTCTTTTCACTATAGGCCTTGTTGACCCCTCTCCAAACATAGCGCTTATGGTTGTGACCATAAAGCTCTATTTTGGTCTCGTCACACCAAATTAGCTGTGAGATGGGTCAAGGTGTTGTCATTTGTGGCATTGGCACAGTAAAGGCTTCTTTCTGGCAACTCGACCACGCAGCTAATTTTTGTTCAAGTATCGTCTTATTGTGCTCCTTGAAACAACCACACCGTCTTTTTTCAGAGCAGCCTGTATTTCTCCTGAGGTTACCTGTGGGTTTTTCTTTGTATCCCGAACAATCTTTCTGGCAGTTGTGGCTGAAATCTTTCTTGGTCTACCTGACCTTGGCTTGGTATCAAGAGATCCCTGAATTTTCCACTTCTTAATAAGTGATTGAACAGTACTGACTGGCATTTTCAAGGCTTTGGATATCTTTTTATATCCTTTTCCATCTTTATAAAGTTCCATTACCTTGTTACACAGGTCTTTTGACAGTTCTTTCTGCTCCCCATGGCTCAGTATCTAGCTTGCTCAGTGCATCCACGTGAGAGCTAACAAACTCATTGACTATTTATACACAGACACTAATTGCAATTTAAAAAGCCACAGGTGTGGGAAATTAACATTTAATTGCCATTTAAACCTGTGTGTGCCACCTTGTGTCTGTAACAAGGCCAAACATTCAAGGGTATGTAAACTTTTGATCAGGGCCATTTGGGTGATTTCTGTTATCATTATGATTTAAAAAGGAACCAAACAACTATGTGATAATAAATGGCTTCATATGATCACTATCCTTAAATAAAAGACAGTTTTGTTTCCATGATCAGACATATTTTCAAAATCAATGCCAAAATGTAACAATTTCTGCCAGGTGCAAACTTTTGAGCACAACTGTACGTTGTATGTGTGTGTGTGTGTGTGTATATATATATATATATATTACGTGTGTAATGGTTCGAATTTCTCACGGTTCTGTTTGTATCACGGTTTTAGGGTCACAGTTTCGGTACGGTTCAATATTTGCTTTAAAAAAATTTATATATATATATATATATATATATATATATATATATATATATATATATATATATATATATATATATATATATAAAACTGGCAAATCCAAAGAATAATCTATTTGGTAAACACTTCAACAGGTTTGCCCTTAAATAACAATCATTGTTTTATAACAGTAACCATAGTTTAACCATGGCATTTGCAGTAAAATCATAGTAACCACATATAAACATTGTTTCTGTCATGGCTACAATATATAGTAAAATCATGGTTACTATATAGAAAATACAGTATTACTGTTATAAAACCACGGTTAAATTGTATCAAAACCATGATTTCTGCTCAGAAAACCATGGTGACAGCAGTCATGGTTACTACAATATTACTATTGTAAAACCATGATTAATTTTCTTCATGGTCCTAAAAAAAATTCTAAACATTACTAAATCAACATTTTAACTTAATACCTGCACTAATATGCTACATGAATCAACATAAAGTGCACTTCAAACTCATCTCAACATATGCAATATTCGGAAGCTGTACATCACTATAGAAGTAATAACCTTGCTATCAGAATGCATACTAGAAGGGATGTTGTGATAATGTTGCTTGAGTATTTTAATCATTCGTGGAAATCACACATGAACATCCCAAATGCTTTAGTTATTGTTTCATGTCTGTCCAAATTAGAGTGCATGCTTTAAAATGGAAGGGAGTATGTGCAGTTTCGGCTCACCTGCGGCTCTTTCCCTGGGTGTTGTCAGCGTAAATGATTAATCATGTATCAATGTATTACTATAACGGCATATTAATGCCATTAATCAAAGCGCATTATTGACGCTCGTGCTCCAGATGCGTCATTAAACGTGAGGTGAACTGACCGCGGTGCCAATGCTTCCTGAACCGTGGGTGGCAAATATATATATATATATATATATATTTAAAACATTTCATGTTTACTTCACTACTGCATAATGTTTCACATACTATTTTTTTTAAATATGCAGTATAAAGTACATGGTGTGAAGTACGCAGCAGTCCATTCTGAACATAGCCTGAGATACATGTGGAACTGAAAAGTTGTGTGCATTCACTTTAATTTAAATCATTTCAGTCAGTGATGATTCTGTTCCCCGTGTTAAAAGCCTTTAATCTAATGAATTAGTTAGAAATAATGACAGCATATCCAACCAGAAAAACCCCACAACACCAATTAGTAAGAAACACACGTGTTATTACATACACACAAGCCATTATCAGAGATTATCCTCAGCTCCATTTGCACACACATTTTTTAAGATTAAGTGGGCAGTGACTGGGCAAAGCTGTAACCCTGGTTGCAGAGATAAGTCTTTCAGAAAGAGGTGTTTTGTTTGTGAGCAGGAGTCTTGCCAAAAACTGCTCTCACAGTTTAGCAATACTCTCATTCCTGTCTTTTCCTGCTCATTCTCTTAGTACATGTTCGCTTTTATAATCTACCACAGACAGAGACAAAGATCACAGCATAGCTGATATTTTTAGTGGACAGTTCTCACGTCCACTGTTGGGAAGTAACTATTATGAGTCGCAAAATGTTAAATTACAGTTGAGCTACTCTTTTGATAATGTATAAAGATTGAATTACTCACAAAAAGTAGCAAACTGCACTTCTGTAGCATTTATCTGGCACAAAAAAAAATGATACTCTCAATTGGGGTGACCGCATCAAACTGGGACATCAAAATGACACTTAAAACAAATAATATTTAAAAATAATATTTAAAGCATACTGATAAACAGCATTATACAACAGTTAGTTCCGGTCTTAGAATATGATTGAACGAGAGCCGTTCCAATCAGCACTGGGATGCTTTGCTGTATGTAACACTCCGCTTGTGTTTGTGGCATTCTAAACTAACACATAAAAGCAGCGCAGATGTCTTTTCATTTATCCCTGTAATATTGAAGAATTTAGCCAGCAGGTGGCAACAAAAGACAATTTTTGTGTGTTATGAGTCAGTTGAATTGAAGTTCCTTGAGTCAGAGATATCAGTCAGCGAGCAGGTTTCTTTGAAGTCATCAGAATGGTCTCCCCATGATCGATCGGATTAATACTACGCTACAGCTGGGAAATAGATTTAAACTAACAGCTTCAGCATTAAGTCTCATCACAGCTGAGAGATAATATTGACAGACCAATAACACATACTCACACATAGGGTGCGTTTAGGTGGAGACGTAAACATTAAACAAGGCGGAGGAGAGTATAGCTTTTATAGTGAATGACTACTGCGAACCGGCTATGTGAAATATTCAGGGGGGACCCCCACTCGGATGTCTATTTTTATACAGAAAATAGGATGTATTTGACCAAAATTACATTATCTTTAGCAAGCTGACTAACACTACACTACAGCTGAGGAATAGAGCTAAACAGCTTTATAACTGATTGGGAGTCGCGACAGAGGTAGGTAATCACACTTGCTCAATCACTCTTCTCTCTTTCTCTCAAAAACACATCCTTGTTTCTCCAAAAACTTGTTAGACACAGCCCAAGCCATCGATACTAGTTCTAAAGTGACATTTTTGAGTTAGTAATGGAGGTTTGAACACATATTTCAACCTAACAATGGCAGATCCTGATCCATGGCATAAGAAAGTATTTCCATGCACAAGTGCATTTTTTTGTGTGACAGTTTTTATTCATTTATTTGTTTGTTGAACTGTTGTATAAAAGCAATATCACACTCCCTATATCATGCACCTGTATGTCCCTATATCAGCATCTGTAGCCGAATCACAGCCATGCTGATATAGGTCCATACAGCACTCTTGCTTGTGTGATATTGCTTTAATATACAACAGCTAGTTCCGGTCCTCGAATCTGATTGGACGAGAGATGTTCCATGAGCACTGATGGTCTGACACCATCAGCACTCGAACGCTTCACTGTGTGTATCACTCCGCTTGTGTTCGTGCCATTCTAAACTAAAGTGTAAGAGCAGTGCATAGGTGTTGAGCTACTGTAGGCTATGTGTCTCTTTTTACATCTATTTTTTTTTACATTACATATGTTAGCCAGCAGGTGGTGGCAAAAGATCATTTTTGTGTGTAATATGAGACAGTTGGTGACGTAAAGTGAATCCGCGTCAGCCACTGTTTACATACAACAGCGCTCCGTTATCGCTGTTACACTACTAAAGCTAGGAAATAGCTTTAAACGAACAACTTCAGCATTACGGCTCATCACAGCTGAGCAACACAACAGATTGATTGATTACAGAACTCAAGGCACTTACCTCTTACCGGAGTTTCCACATTGGAGAGAAAATACTGTTCAAAATAGTGGAGGAGATTGCGGTTTCTATAGTGAATGACTCTTGCGCACCGGCTACCGCGAAATAGAATAGGAATACCCCACTTGAATGGCTATTTTACCACTGAGAAAGCTGATCTTCAGAAAGCTGACAGCATCTCTGCTTGGGTGTGGCAACAGGTGATCACACACGCTCCTTGTCTGTCTGTCTGTCTCTCTCTCTCTCGCTCTCTCTCACACACACATCCATACTTGTTTATCCAATAACTTGTAAGAAACAGCATAAGCCCCGATACTATTTCTGAAGTGACATTTTTGAATTACTTACAAAGGCTTGGACGCATCATTTGGTTTGAACCAGCAACGGCAGATTCTGATCCGCCAAGTAAGAAAGTAGTTCCAAGCACAAATGCGTTTTTATGACCGTACTGAAGTGCAATTTACTTGTTCATTGAACTGTTGTATACAAGCAATATCACACTCGCAATCGTGCTATATGGCCCTAAATCAGCACTGCTGTGATTACCTATGTCACTCGGCCTGCGGCCTCGAGCCTGCAGCCGAATCACAGCAGTGCTGATGTAGGGCCATCTTGCACTCTTGCTCATGTGATATTGCTTAAGTATTTAACTGCTTTTTAAGTATACTTTAACAGTATTTAAGTATTTATTTTACTACAAAATGTTTTATTTAAAAGGATGCACCATGAGTTCTGGGAACACAAGTAATGACTCAAATGATCTTTTTCTTTAACTAGTTCATTCATTCATTCCTTCACTTAAATGAATCAAAGAGTGGACTTCTAGCTGAGAATATTTGCTTATTGTCTCAGCTCTTTTGGTTGTAAGGCTGTGTGTGCACAGTGTGTCCAAAAAAAAAAAAAAAAAACTGTGATGTAACATATTGATATGGTATATAACTACTTAATAAAATAGCTTGTTCCTGGAAGCTATTTGTATTACTTGGAAAAACGCTGAGCTAGTGAAAGACATAATTAGGCTAGCAGTGTTGCTACTTTTAGTAAGTCACTCCCCAATACTGCTCAGGCCTATCTGAGTAATCTTTAATACTAGCAGAATTATCTGAAATATGGGAAGTGTTCTAGTATTCTGTTAGGGTTCAACACACTACAACCTTACTCAACTCATATGACAGGAGAATCCAGGGCTATGTATTAGTTTGTGTCTTGCTGTTTTTGTGTTCTACCTGCATCTCCAGACAAAGACATGGCGCTGCGACTCCTGGCCAGATAGGAGTGTGTTGGTGTCTGTAGTCGACTGACCATCATATTCTCCCATGGGGTCAGAGGCATGCGACGCATACCTGGACGGGCATAAACACAGGCATTTACTCTTGTATTCTGTAATTAAAATTAAAAATACTTATGCATTCAGATCAATGAACATAAATGCTGAGCAAAGTAGCTTCAACGTGCAACAGATAAACACTTATCACATACAAATGGCATCACATGCATTGACCAACTTTAACCCTCTATCTGCCCAGAGTGAGCTAACCCATTGACATTAGCTGGTGACTGTGAGGCAGGCATTAAAGCTTTGTTTTTGTTTTGTCAAATTAACTAATAATAAAAAAACAGGGTTAGTTAACAGCATTAGTCACAAAATGGTTGCCACCTGCTGTAGGAAAAAAAAAACATGCAAACTAGCAAAAAGATGACAGCAATTAGGGATGCAAAACCGTATCAGTGTCGACCAAATGTATTTTTTAACTGTCATCATTGGCCAATAGCAGAAGCAGACAATATCAAGGCTTACATTTTCCAATTTAAACAGTATACTCTCTATCATTTTGAAGGTATTAAACCATTATTCAACTTTTCAACTGTATATTAAAGTGTTTTGGTGGCTGATTTCACTCAAAACAATTCTAAATTGCAGCGAAGTACACCAATGAGTCAAAACATTTTGACCACTCACAGGTGAAGCAAATAACACTGATCATCTCCCAACAAGGCCAAATGTCAAGGTCTGGGTAGATTAGATCAGGGTTTCTCAACCACTGGGTCACGACCCAACAGTGGGTCACGGATCATTGTCTGCTGGATCGCGAGATATTTTCTGTCATGAGTACAAATTACTAATTAGAAGGATCGAACTAAACATTTGCAATGTTTGGGGCAACAGTGACCTCTATTGTTGAATCGTGTTAATATATCCAGGTTTACGTAAACGATCATAAGAGGCTGCATTTCTCTGACGTTAATTATTAGCTGTCCAGTCACAATAATCCATCAATGCCACGAATCATTCTTTTTGGATAAGGTCTCTTTACATAGATGGCAGTGGCCCCTTTCAGCAGGATATTGCGCCCTGCCACATGGTAAACATTGTGCGGGAACGGTTTGAGGAACATAATGAAGAGTTCAAGATGTTGCCCTGGCCTCTGCTGCTAATGTCTTGGTGCCAGATACCACAGGACGCCTTCAGGGGTCTTGTACTGTAGAGTCCATGCCTAGAAGGGTCGGCAGTATTTTGGCGGTACACGGAGAATCAACGGCATATTAGGCAGATGGTCATAATGTTTTGGCTAATCAGTGTATATGATGCAGGCCAACATATCAGTTATTGGCTAGAAGATTCAAATAATGATGGCTAAAATTTCTACATCAGTACATTCCTATTAGGAATTTCTAGTCAAATGACAGCACAGTTCCCAATATGAAGCATGCACCCATGCACACACACTTAAACCACTTAACAGTGCACACCGCACAGCTACATAATACACTATAACACACCATATGTGTAAATGGGTCATTGACAAATCTTTTAAAAATCTAATTTAAAACATGTCAAATTTGTAGAAATGTAATCTTTGTGTCCATGTTGGTTTCATACATTTTTGAAAAACATTTATACAGTAGCATTTTCTACCCGAAAAAATTATAATAATTTAATGACTTTAATGAAAAATCTCAAGTGGTGTAACCATCAAGTAAAAGGTATTAAAATACTTCTCTTGCACCATGAGTGTACAAAACTAGACTATACATTTAAAAAAAGATACAAAATATTTTTGTAATATTTGTAATATTTAAAATATTTAAAGTTACTCAATTTGACCGAACAACATGTGCCTTTTCATAAAAATGTCTAAATATCAGATAAAAAATAAAAAAAAAAAAAAATAAAAAAATAAAAATATAACAGTAATATGGGTCAAAATGGGTCCTCTCTGTTTTATGTTTTTTTTTTGGTCACATGACAACAGAATGGCTGCCTACACGTTGGTTACGCCACCTGACTTTGATTTGGTGGGCAAAAGTTTTTTAAATATTAATAATGTTTTAAAACAAAATCGTTTCACTGCTTATTTTATTAAAGAAATATTAATACAATTATTCCCAACTACATAAGCCAAAATGTATTTTATTTTTTTCAAGAATTTTTGTTTTTAAATGAGATTTTTTTACTGTCTCTGGACTTTTTTGACTTAAAGCCCCAGAAAAAATATAAAAACTCATCATAAGAGGTGTATTCAAGTATGTGGATTGCATAATTTATATTTTTGAATAACTTAATAGGTCAGAAAATAAAAATGAGCATCACGTCATTGACCCAAATACTGGAATAGAAACACAGACTGCAGAGTTCTGTGTTAAGCACATGTTTGACCCCGGATAAAACGAATCAACAAAGATTCCTGGATGTATTAAATCCACCTGCTTGTTTGTCCTGAGGGATCTTCTCTCTGGAGATTTGGGATTTGGACTGTGTTTTTTTTATCAAGCAAGTGGACAAGAGAGACGTCTGCTTCTTTAAGGCTTGGACCAACAGTACAACAACACACAAATATTAAACAACACGCAAATACACATACACAGCAAACACAAAAACAACAAAAATGGTCAGTATCAAAACACAGAGAAGGGGCAGTTTCCTTATGGTATAATCCCGTAAATTCATGTTAAGTGAAATCCAAACTGGTTGCGAGACAGTTATTTCACAATACAAGTCATTATGTGATAGTGTGTGCACACCTTGACCCAAACAAAAAAAAAAAAAAAAAAAAAGTATAAAAGAAGATTTAAGGAATTAAATGTGTGTTTGCGTTTACCTCTATCTGGTGAATTAAGCAGGGTGGCTGAGGACAAGGACAGACGTTTGGAAATGACTGGATCAGTATGTTTGGACAGATTCATGGTGGAGACAGACCGTCTCTCAGCATCTACATATAAACAGACACAACATTCATCATCAGATGCACAAATCAAGTGAACAGAAGAAAGTAGATGTCGGCCGATATGGGTTTTAAAATGGCCGTTGCCAATATCCAGAGAGCAAGGTGGTCGATATTTAAAACAATAGTAAATGACAAATAAATTGGCTAAAAATGTATTAACTTTTAGGTTGCACTTTATTTTACAGTACGTGTACTTTCAGTATACTTAGTGTACTTACCCAAGAAAGTACGGACTAGTATAAGGTAAATACATGTACTTAATATGGGTTAAGGCTAGGGTTAGGTTTAGTACCTTGTAATTACTATAGTTGTTGTAATTATATAGTACATAAATGTGGAACAGTACTGTAAAATAAAGTGCTACCAACTTTTATTTAGCATTATATTTACTCAAACTTTCACACAAAACTTTAACATAACTTTTTCCGTTTAGTCTTCCCATTTTAGTAATTGTTTTCACATAAATTGTGAATTGAAGAAGGAAATAACAACAGTGCACAAAGTAGTCCAGCACGGACGGTAAGTGCACATTAGCAATCGCATTTCCTCAACTTTGTTTATTCTGCCTGGATCGTCTGCTTGGAGTGTCACTGACAGACCATTGTACAACATTTGTGAGTCAGAGGGACACAGTTTGGAACCAAGCTATTATAATATGCGCTTCAGAGGTATATACACTCACTGAGCACTTTACTGGGAACACTACGGTCCTAATAAATTGCCCAGCGTGGTTTTCTGCAGTTGCAGTATGTCCGCTTCACGGTTCGATGTGTTGTGCATTCATGTTATTTTGCTCACTACAATTGTACACTCAATGTTTTTTGTTTTTGTCTCCATTCTGAGTAAACTCTAAAAATCCCAGGAGATCAGCAGTTACAGAAATACTCAAACCAGCCCGTCTGGCACAAACAATCATGCCACGGTTAAAATCACCAAGATCACATTTTCCCCCCCCATCCTGATGGTTGATGTGAACATTAACTGAAGCTCCTGACCCGTATCTGCATGAATGTATGTACTGCACTGATGCCACATGATTGGATGATTAGATAATCACATGAATATGTAGGTGTACAGGTGTTCCTAATAAAGTGCTCAGTGAGTGTATGAGTGCTCCACACAGCGGATTTGCACGAGTTTCGTGAGGTTTGTTAATTAAATCTGTTTAAATGAGATATCCGCATATTTGCAGACGATATGTGATAGAAGTTTTACTGATGTTTGCCTTTGTATTATTAGACATGACAGTTAGCAGTTACAGGACATGCTTGAGGAGAGAGAGAGAGAATGAAACACCCGAGCACTTCAAACATCATGAGTTCACACGCGTCTGTCGCGGTACCATTTAAATGAGACTGTGTTGCACACTGGTCTATTATTGTAGTAACACGATGGCACTAACAACAAAACTGTGAATGGTCATTTACATGTCTCAGATGGCCTCGGCGATATATCGGTCGACCAGTAGAAGAAAGGACTATAGAAAGTTTGAAAGCAGGGATGATGGGGTAAGAGGCTTTACAGTGGCCTTTTCTATAGTGTGCTTACCTGTCGCAGCTAGCTGGGGCCAATTTTTAAGTTAGTTCTGAGGAAAAGTGCTAAATCTAATGACTACTAAGGATGGCAGCACCCTTATCTGCTTAATGCTCAATCTGTCTTCCATTTGTGTGTTCCAGGATGGACAAACACACAGACATGTTAAAGCTCACAAAACATCTGTTATGGTATACATCTTCAGTATGCCACTTTAAGTGACCTAACATCACCAATGACTACTTTAAAGGGTCATATTATGGGAAAAAATGTTTCTTGCTCTTTTGAAATAAGAGTTATATGTACTATGGAAACACAAACATCCCAACAGACCATATATTAAAACTAAGCTGCAAAAACAGGTTGTTCAGAAATATGTCACAGCTATGAGCTTATTAACATATGATCACACCCATATTTACACATCAATGTCAATGATGTCTATTCAACAACTTCCAATCACAGTGAAGTATTAAGCAGATGTAGGATAGACAATATTATTTCTAAACACCAGCAGAGAAAGATCCGATTATTTGAGGTATCTACAGTATATATTATATGCAATTTTCATGCAAGGGTTTAGCAAATCATAACAGAGCTTATTTACATATAGAAGTCTTACAGAAACGGGAGCCAAAAAAATAAAAAATAAAATAAATAAAAATAGAAAATACGAATTCCAAGGGTCAGAGAGAGGACAGAATTGGTCATGTTAAAAAAAAAATTTGTGCAAGAAAGTTATTTTCAGGGACAAAAGTAAAACATTTCAAAAGTGAAAAAAAAAAAAAAAAACCTTTAAAACAGAAACTACAGCCTGTTACTAGGGTATGAGTTTGTCTCTCTATACAAAAAATAAATAAAATAAAAAATACAAGTCAGATATAACATGCTATTGATCGAGCAGTTTTTTCATGTTTATTTCTCCAGGTCAACGTGGTGAAATTCACAGAAAACTACTAGTTAAAAGAACTACAGACTGATGCTACGAGCTCTAGCTAATGCTGCTCTACACTAAGTGTCATATTCACATTTAGAGCAAAGCTTCTGCTGACGGGCCAAGCTGAAAACACCATGACAGTGCTCCAGCCCAGCTAGATCCAACGGAAAGAGAGCAGACTCATCAAAACCTGAGAGAGAGAAGCAGGGAAAGAAAGAGAGAAGGACAGAGATAAAGAACCATACAGAGAGAAAGAGAGATATATTGGAGGAGAATATAAAGGGAAACAAAGGTAATGTGCTGTGAGCTCACAGCTCTGAGTCAGCATATGTATGCAAAAAAGAAGCGAGATGCTGTACAGCAAATGTTTTTAAATTAAATTAATAATACCACCCTTACGTACACTCAAGCACACACACACACACACACACACACACACACACACACACACACACCATAACTGCAAATGAAAGGGTTAAAACACATCCCAGACAGATGCACACCATTACGAAATAAATATTAGGACTTTAAAGACAACATAAAATGGCATTCACAATGCCTTTAACTGGGCATATTTCAATGTAAAACTGAATATTCATGGCAAATTTTGGAAGGCGGTACTAGATCATGTAAAGCAGGCTGTGAAATTACTGGTTATTAGGGCTGGGTATTGGTACAGATTTCCCAATTCGACTCAATTATGATTCAAAAGCTCTCGATTCGATTCTGATTCGATTTGATATAGATTCATATGGGTATATTTCAGTTAAAATGTCCCCTTTGTTTACATATGAAAGAAATTCTCTCCCAGCTAAGGCTGTTAATTATACATTATTCAATGACAAATGGGTTGCGTGGATCTCGTCTTTGGACACACACACACACATTACACGGAACAACTTTTACTCTCAACACTCAGTGAAAGGATCTCGCTGCCGAATACTCCACCAATATACTACACAATTAATGGTAAGTGAAATCAAAACATTTACCAGCCAGTTGCCAATATACATTTTAGTCGCATAGCACGAAATTTGGTTGCAAATGCGAACGATTTCCTCTCATTGTAGTAGAGGGTTGCGCGTAGAGTAAAAGATCGATCATGGGATTTAAGAAACGATATAGAGATCATTCAAATGAATAGCGCGATGCATCTGAAAATCTATATTTTTACCCACCCCTATTGGTTATTATTTTTCCACACATACATTGACATGGTTATGTCAGAAGAATAGTACATTTGTTTCAATGCCTAAGTACAATGATTATTAATAAAAAAAAAAAAAAACATCTTTAAAACATGCAAACCACACTAAAGTGTGCTTGTATTGAAACAAACCAATAAAACAAAGGGACAATGACTGTAAAAGTCTTTACCACTGTTGTGTGAGGTGCTAGCAGGGAGTGTTCCACCCCAGCTCCAGCGGTTCGATTTCGGCCTGGCTTTCTGACTCCTCTCCATAGTCCTTCTGATAACGGCTTCATACCGAGCCTGAAAAACACACAATCCAAATAGATGAGCAACACTTTCTCTGTGGTCCAATAGTTGTATGCCTAAGAACAATAAACTTTTGCACAAGCTGGAAGAACAGGTCAAACTCCAGCACAGACTGAGGTTTTTTCAAGGTCAGAAAGGGCAAGAGGTGTAAGCACTGCACGTGGGACAATAAACCACAAAAAAATAAACAAAACATCTGTGCACGCAGTGTAAACATGATGCTTTTTTATATTCCACCTGTGCTATTTTTTTTTAATAGCTAGTTTACGTCGATAGATGGTTTGGCTGTTGCGTTTTTAAGATGCTCTGTTAAGTTCAACTTTTGTTATGCAGCGTATCAATGTGTCAAGTTTTGTTGAGGAAATGGCAGGACTCAAAGGGCTTTTATTGTTCGAAAAATATAACAAAAACAAACAAAAACTACCCGAGGGGGAAAAAAAAAAAACACAGTCCAGGGCGACAAACAAGATGACGGGCTGGGCTGGGCTGGAACAGACAGACAAACAAACAGGACAGGACTCGACAGGCAGACACCTAACAGGGGGGAAAAAATCCACAACGAACTGGCACAAGACAAAAAACACAATGGGGTTAAATAGGAAAGAAAACAAGGAGATAACAAGGAAGAACAGGTGGGAACAATCAACTAATAATCAGACAGGTAACAAGGAAAACGAGAAGGTGGGGTTATCATGAAGACAGACACAAATGCACAAGGGAATGAGAAAACACAAACCCTAGTGCATTCACACAGCACAAGACGAAACAGAAGTGCCTGACCTCAGCCACAGAGTAAATAAACCAAACCAACTGAAGTGGCTGAATCCAGACCCAAGACATAAAACAGACATGGAACACGTACATGTCAGGGTTCTGCCACAAAGGGAAAAAAAAAACCAAAACTAAGGACAGAACTCTGACACAATGTCCATTTTAAAATGACGGAACAGTGAGAATAAGCTAAGGTCAGGACAAGTATCTGGAGAGTATTGAGTGCTTACAAGTAGCAACTGTAACGTTTATGCTACATCTCATGTTAGAGCCAGGACGATTACTATTTCGAAAGAAGTAGCTAACAGTAATACAGTAAGTTAGCCTGCTTTCTGGATAACTGGCAACGAGTTTAGGCATTAAAACACATCTCAACACCTCTGCATTATGCTCCATTCTGTCCAATATAGTACAGTATGACTTCACAGCGATATTTATACTGGCATATGCTTGAATAATGAATGATGAGCAAAATAAAGATAAATATGGGGTAAATATAAAGTTTTGTTATAAAGATAAACAAAGGAGGCAGTTTTATACAAAATGGAGAATGAAATCTCTCATATATTGATGTTTTCTTGTCACCTTCTCCTCCTCTAGTTTCTGTCGTCGTTTCTCCTCAACCGCAGCTCGTTTTCTCTCTTCCTTTAGCCGTTGCTCCTCATATTTTTTCCTGCGCTCCTCCAGCTGTCTCTCATGAAACTGTCGGGCCCTCTCCTCTCTCTCCAGCCACTTAGAGCCCCGTACAGCTTTAAAGACACACATACAGTACATTTCAATTAATCTTTTGTTTTATTAAATTTAATATATGGAGGGTGATTCTAAACTAATTGTTAAAAACCTTTTAAATTTAAGTAAAAATTGAAGTGTGTAGTTTAACCACTAATGTCACCAAAAATATTTGAAGAAATATGCCATTGTTTGAGCCAGTTCTGTTATGTTGATTGCTCAAAGAGCATGCAATTAAGGGCCATGAGTAGTGCAAATATTACTCCCTTAAACCTAAAATATAACGGTATTTAATTTGGCAGAGCCCTCTATTCTTTTGGCCAAAAAAGTCCTGGAAATGTTAAATATATGTGGTTACATTGTCATATACATTTTTTCCTACTGCCTAATCATAAGACTAAAAATATTTAATTAACATTTAAATTATATCTTTGTAATAGGTTCAAAGGAATGAGGAAGCGGGAGGTGGCGATTCTACTCAGGAATATCACTTTTTATTAAACAAAACCAAAAACGTATTCGCTTAACAGCACAGTGGTGCAGCTTCAATTCAAACTCTAATAACTCAGGTAAGCACACGGCATCAGCCAACACAACAGCTTCTCAGCTGGGCTTTCTCTCTCAACTGCCACTGTCTCCTCTCCTTAAAAACTCCAATCACTCCTCGCTGAAACAAAAGGCAGGTGTTAAGCACAGGTGATAATCATTTTCCACTCATCTCCCCCGTTTCATTCTCCACAGCACGGCGCTCTGCCATGCCCTCGCCTCCACATACCCCCACCACCTGACTCAGCTGGGGCCAGGGCATTGACTGACTGATTCCCTTCCCCCTCGGCATGGTCCGAACAGAGGCCTTCTCTAGCAGGTAGTACTGGAGAGTGAGGACCGCCCACTTGATGGCCAGACACTCCTTTTCTATCGTGCTGTACCTAGTCTCTCTTACCGAGAGTTTTTGGCTAATGTACAGCACAGGGCTCTCCTCACCCTCCACTACCTAGGACAACACAGCCCCCAACCCCCGGTCCAATGCATCCATCTATAAGACAACAGGGAGAGAGAAGTCAGGGGAATGTAACAGTGGACCGCCACAGAGTGCTGCTTTTACTTGTAAGAAAGCCTATTGGCATGGCTCCGTCCACTGAACCGGGTCTGGCGCTCCCTTTTTAATGAGATCAGTCAGCGGGCTGGTGACATCTGAATAATTAGGCACAAACCTCTGATAATAGCCAGCCAACCCCAGGAACTGTCTCACTTCCTTTTTGGACTTGGGCCTCGGACAAGTCGCAATGGTCGCAGTCTTATCAATTTGGGGGCGCACCTGTCCATGACCCAAGTGGAAGCCCAGATACTATAATTCCACCCTCCCAATTGCACACTTCTTCAGATTTGCCATGAGTCCCGCCCACCTCAGCGACTTCATGACAGCCCTCAGATGCTGGATGTGCCGCTGCCAATCATTGCTATAGATGATGATATGACACGCGGCATATGCAGCGTGCGGGCGAAGGACCTTGTCCATGAGCCCCTGAAACATCACCAGGGCCCCAAACAAACTGAACGGAAGTGTAACGAATTTGTGTAAGCCGAACTGAGTGGAAAAGGTAGTTTTTTCTCAGGATATGGGAGTCAAGGGAATAAATATCCCTTTGTTAAATATAGTGTCAAATAAAAACGAGCTGCACCCAACTGATCAAGCACTTCATCAATGCAAGGCATTGGGTATGCATCAAATTTTGACACTGCATTCACTTTTCTATAATCCACACAAAACCGGATTTACCCGTCACTCTTAGGAACTAAGACTACAGGACTGGCCCAGTCACTGTGGGATTCTTCTATTACCCCCATGTCAAGCATAGCCCTCAATTCCTCCCGCACTTCCTTTTTTTGTGTTCGGGTAAACGGTAGGGACGACTGCGTACCACTACCCCTGGGAACGTTTGGATATGGTGCTGTATGAGATTCGTTCACCTGGAAGGGCCGAGAACACATCGGAGAATTCTCCTTGCAACCTGGCGACCTCTGCGATTTGGGACAGTGAGAGGTGGTCTCCACAGGGAACCGGGCTGATTTGATTGTTGATTTTTAAACTCATCTCTGGACCGAGCTCCTCCCTCTCCGGGACCACCATCACCAAAGTCACGGGGACCGCCTCTCTCCATAGTTTTAGGAGGTTAAGGTGGTAAATCTGATGGGCTCCGCCTTTATCTGTACACATTACCTCATAAATGACTTCCCCCTCTTGCCGCGTGACCTCAAAGGGCCCTTGCCACTTTGCGAGTAATTTAGAGCTTGACGTGGGTAGTAATACAAAAGACTTTATCTCCCTGTGTAAATTCCCGTAGCCGAGCCCCCCTGTTATACAGCCGGGACAGGCATTCTTGAGCCTGTAGCAAATTCTTCTGTGATAGCTGCCCCAATGTCTGGAGTTTTACTCCCAGGTGAAGAACGTATTAAATTTCATTTTTGCTAGTTGAAGGCCCCCCTCCCAATTTTCCCTCACGACTTCTATGACACCGCAAGGCTTACGCCAATACAATAATTAAAAGGGGGAGAACCCCGTGGAGGCTTGTGGGACCTCTCGAACTGCGAATAATAGAGATTAAAGCCACTTATCCCAATTCCGATCAGACACAAAAAATTAAAAAACGTATAAATCATATTCTTCAAGGTTTGATTAAACTGTTCGGCCAAGCCGTCCATTTGCAGGCAGTACACGCTTGTCTGAATCAATTTAATACCTAATAATTTGTACAGTTCACGTAGTGTACGTGACATATAACCTCACTTGCATCATCCTGATGCAGAACTGACACATACGGCCCCGGCCCTGCCTCCCCAGCCAGCGAATCGCACACCACACACTAAGACACTTTGGTGTAGGACCCATCCACACATAAACCCCCCAATAATGACTGAAATGCAGGCCAATTCATACCAAAAATTAGCAGATGTATGAGACGAGGACTAATCGCCGCCTCTATTCTATTTTTTTGCCCCTGAAATTGAATAGACACAGGCACTAAGGGATATTCATGAACGTTCCCATGCACACACCTCACCTTCACCTAGCATGCTGCACCCAAAGCCTCCCGTTGAACCAAGCATTGGTGAATCGAGGATTGATTACAACCTGAATCCACCAAGGCTTGATATGTACCCCCTTGAATACTCACAGGTATCTGGTACTTTCCTGCTCGGTCAGGGGCGGTATGCGGTGCATCAGTGTCCCAGCACACCGGCCCAGACCTTCCCCCTGCACCTGTGGCTATAGATTTTCCAACCTGGCAGAAAAGGGAAGGAAATACGGGAGGGAGGGGGGCATCCGGTTCTCCACTAGCAACCACCTCTGGCTAGCATCCAGAAGCTGCTGAGCAAATGCGAATCGGTGGCCAATTCCCCCAGCGTCACGGTCCTCCACTAGTAACCACCTCCGGCAGGCATCCCGGAGCTGCTGAGCGAATGCGAATGGGTGGCCGAATTCCCTGTAGGTCAGTGCCCGAAAGCACTGCTGATGTTGCTTGGCGTTCCGACCAACCCGCTGTAGGATGGCCCGCTTTAGGTCCAGGTACTCCAGCAGGTTAGCCACTGGCAGTTGAGGCGCGAGCTGTGCCTCCCCCGACAAAAGCAGCAGCAGGCAAACCACACACTGCATCCGGGGACAGCCCTACCCCGCTGTTGCCCGCTCGAACAGCTCCACGAAAGCTTCAGGGGCCTGGGGACCCATCTTGGCCAGTGTGATTTGTGGTGGGGGTCCCGCGGCTGTTGTCGCTACTGGAGTACCCTGCGGCAGCAAGCTCTGGAACACCCGCCGGTCCTCTGCCTGGGCTTGCAGGAGCACTTCGAAACTTGGCTCCTGTTCTGCTCGAGGCTCCAGGAGGGCCTGGTGTTGAGTCTGGTGGATGCCAGACTTCCACCAATGGCGAGGACTCCATGACGACATATCTTTCTCAATCCCGGGTTTCGGCACCAGTGTACTAGGATCAAAGGAATGAGGAAGTGGGAGACAGCGATTCCACTCAGTAATGTCACTTTTTATTTTATTTTATTTAACATTTTCTCCCCTTTTTCTCCCAATTTGGAATGTCCAATTCCCAATGTGCTCTAAGTCCTCGTGGTGGCATAGTGATTCGCCTCAATCCAGGTGGCGGAGGACGAATCTCAGCTGCCTCCGCGTCTGAGACTGTCAACCTGCACATCTTATCACGTGGCTTGTTGAGCACGTTACTGCGGAGATATAGTGCACGTGGAAGATTCACGCCATCCACCGTGGCATCCACACACAACTCACCACGCACACCACCGAGAGCGAACCACATTATAGCAATCACGAGGAGGTTACCCCGTGTGACTCTACCCTCCCTAGCATGGAAATATGCATCCTGGAGATCCACTGTAGTAACCAGACTCCAGGATGGATAGAGAGACAGCGTTTTGAGTGTCAGGATTTTGAACCTGTACTTTGAGATGTTTGTTTAGGGTTCATAAATCCAGAATAGGATGGAGAACCCCCCCCCATGGGAATTACAAAATACCGGGAATAAAACCCCTGGTGCCTTTCTTCCAGCGGTATCACCCTTATAACTTTCTTGCTCAACAGAGAGGATATTTCTTCCCCTAAAATTTGAGCTGATTCCCCCTGAGCTGCTGACATAACCACTCCATTGAAGCTTGGTGGTTTCATAGCAAATTGCAGTCTGTAACCCTTCTCCAATGTGGGCAGGACCCATGGAGACACTGCGCATGTGCGCCAGCTTCCATGCATCAGAAGACAACACATAATACAACCTCTTTCATCCTGTCCACAAAAGAAATCAGAAACTAAAATAATCTAAAATGAGCACAATTAATCCCTAAATCTCTCTCTGGTCTGTCTGTCTTGGCCTCTAACCACTTACATAAAACTGGGTGTCATGGCAACCGCTTTGCCAACAGCTCACATAACAAATGCACCTCGCCACAGCAACCTGCCCCATCAACTTAGTCATGCAGTCACGGACAGAACAAAAGAGACATGTACAGAGAAAGAGAGAGAAAGAGCAAAAGATGTAAAAAGGCAAGACCAATAAAAAAGCCAAATAAGTGCATTTTAACAGCGATCAGTCTCCTTTTGGAACGCGGCTTGTTTTGACAGTCTAAGAAGTCAGAACCTTACACCATGGGACACAAACAACAATTCAAATGAAAATGAATGTTAGATCAGACACAAAAATTAAAGCAAGCATCCTTTGTTAATAATTGTAACTCAAACATCAACTGAGAATGAATTCTGTCCGAATAGTGCTAAAAATGCACTAAATTTCTCCACATCCAAAACTTATAATTTGTTGACGTATTCAAAGCCATTTGGGCTGGAAAATAAATAATTTAAATATATTTCTTTAAATACAAAACAGATAAACTTCTACCCCACACTATTTCCCAATGAATACTGTTTTTACTTGGAAAAACATCACATTAAAGAAGTTAATTGCGTTGCCTTTAAAGTGTACAGTTGAAGTCAGAAGTTTACACACACCTTAACCAAACAAATTTAAACTCCGTTTTTGACAATTCCTGACATTTAATCATATAAAACATTCCCTGTCTTAGGTCAGTTAGGATCACTACTTTATTTTAAGTGAAATGTCAGAATAATAGTAGAGAGAATGATTTATTTCAGCTTTTATTTCTTTCATCACACTTCCAGTGGGTCAGAAGTTTACATACACTTTGTTAGTATTTGGTAGCATTGCCTTTAAATTGTTTAACTTGGGTCATACATTTTGGGTAGCCTTCCACAAGCTTCTCACAATAAGTTGCTAGAATTTTGGTCCATTCCTCCAGACAGAAATGGTGCAATCGAGTCAGGATTTTAGGCCTACTTGATCGCTCATGCTTTTTCAGTTTTCAATTTTTTATCATATTGAGTTCAGGGCTTTGTGATGGCCACTCCAATACCTTGACTTTGCTGTCCTTAAGCCATTTTGCCACAACTTGAGGTATGCTTGGGGTCATTGTCCATTTTGAAAACCCATTTACGACAGAGCTTTAACTTCCTGGCTGATGTCTTGAGATGCTTTGCTTTAATATATCCACATAATTTTTCTTCCTCATGATGCCATCTATTTTGTGAAGTGCCTCAGTCCCTCCTGCAGCAAAGCACCCCCACAACATGATGCTGCCACCCCCATGCTTCACGGCTGGGATGGTGTTCTTCAGCTTGCAAGCCTCACCCTTTTGAATCCAAACATAACGATGGTCATTATGGTCAAACGGTTCAATTTTTGTTTCATCAGAACAGAGGAAATTTCTCAAAAAGTAAGATCTTTGTCCCCATGTGCATTTGCAAACTGTAGTCTGGCTTTTTATGGCAGTTTTAGAGCAGTGGCTTCTTCCTTGCTGAGCAACCTTTCGGGTTATGTCAATATAGAACTCATTTTTACTGTCTACCTGTTTCCTCCAGCATCTTCACAAGGTCCTTTGTTGTTGTTCTGGGATTGATTTGCACTTTTCGCACCAAACTACGTTCATCTCTAGGAGACAGAATGCGTCTCCTTCCTGAGCGGTATGATGGCTGCGTGGTCCCATGGTGTTCATATTTGTGTACTATTATTTGTACAGATGAACATTGTACCTTCAGGTGTTTCGAAATTGCTCCCAAGGATGAACCAGACTTTTGGAGGTCCACAATTTTTTTTCTGTGGTCTTGGCTGATTTCTTTTGATTTTCCCATGATGTCAAACAAAGAGGCACTGAGTTTGAAGGTAGGCCTTAAAATACATCTACAGGTACACCTCCAATTGACACCAATTAGCCTATCAAAAGCTAATTGGCTAATTGCCAAAAGGCTTGACAACATTTTCTGGAATTTTCCAAGCTGCTTAAAGGCGCAGTTAACTTAGCGTATGTAAACTTCTGACCCACTGGAATTGTGAGTCAATTAAAAGTGAAACAATCTGTCTGTAAACAATTGTTGGAAAATGACTTGTGTCATGCACAAAGTAGATGTCCTAAACGACTTGCCAAAACTATAGTTTGCTAATATGAAATCTGTGGAGTGGTTAAAAATTGAGTTTTAATGACTTAAGTGTATGTTAACTTCTGATTTCAACTAAATGTATGGGTGTATGTTCATGGGTCATACCGCTCTGTTTCTCCAGCTCCTCCCTCCGTTCACGGGCAAGTCTTTGTCTTTCATCGATCTTCAGTATGAGAGGCTCTGCAAATACACACACAAATTAGTGATGCACTGAAATTAAAATACTTGGCCCAAACTGAACATTTTGGGCACAATGGGCTGAAAACCGAAACTTATTATTTTAAAATAGGCATTGTTTGGAAAAATTGAACAAATTACATGTTACAAACTAAATGTTATTATTAGGAATGTACCAAAACCACTTTTTTATATAAGTGCACATTATAAAATAGAGTATGAGAAAAATGACATAAAAAATGTGTAGACTATTAAAAAAAACATTATTGTTAATTACTCTACTGGATAATGCAGCAGCAAATTCAAGTCAAAACGTATTTATAAAGCACATTTAAAAACAACAGGAGTTGAACCAAAGTGCTGTACAAAAAATAAAAAATAAAATAAAAAAATAATAAATAGTAATTACCTTAAGGAAAAAAAAGCAAGTAATTAACAGTAATTCCCATGAAATATATATATATATATATATATATATATTTTTTTTTTTTTTTTTTTCCTCCACATTGTATGTAGACCTGGAATGTGGAATAGATTCTTTAGTGGATCTCTTTTGTGTTTGTGTTTATCCCTTGTTTATCTCTTTTGTGTGATCCCTTTTTGTGTTTTTTTTTTTTAATAGGATATCACATTACTTAGTCAATTAAAATATTACTGTCACTTCTGATATATTATTATTGTTAATAACAATAATAATATAGTTATATAATACAATAATTACATTTCAGTCGTAATTTCTTAACTTTAAAACTCACTGGCTTTTATTTTGTCTGAACATTTCAGGAAGCAGCGCATCATGAGCACTTCATTAGCCAACAACAACAGAGCAAAGCTCATTTACTGAATACTATATATTTACTTATTAAACGCATCCTTTGCGATTCATAAAACTACTGTATGTTTTCAAGAGACTTTGAATATAATGCACAAGTCAAATGGACTACTTTAATGATGCTTTTATGCTTCTCTAATTTCATATTGCTTGACAGTAATAACCATGACACACAATAACACACAATACCACGTGCACTGGAGAACGATCTTTATTAAATGCCCTAATGACCAAGAGAGCGATCACTTCGCTTCTGGGGATGTGGACTTTAATGTGCAACATTAACAATGCTTTTTTGACCAAGACCTTCAGACCTTTTTCTCTTTTGGATGAAAATGTCAGCAACCGAAATTTTGGTGCATCCATAACACAAATGCTAGATTAGCATTCACAGTAAAGCTGGGAACTGTTAGTGAATGTAGAGCTGGCAGTAGTGTATGTTGCGTGTGTGTCTGACCTGGTCTGGTAACGGTGTGTATCTCTGTCGGGCTGGAAACTGTGTAGGTGATCTGTCCAGAGGCAGATGACTCAGGTCGACTCCATGACAACTTCTCATCTGCTCTAAGATGGTAGTCAGAGCCTGAATGAAAAAGAAAGAGAGGATTATTGGATTATTATGGAGTCGATCTTGGCTCCACCCCTAATTCACCTTTAAACTAGAGTTGGGGAGACAGGTAGCACATGTTAGCTCTTCCTGCTAACTCCTGTTGGCTATAAAGGCAGTGTTTTGTTGTTAAATAGTACTCCGTTGCCAAATTAATCCAGAAGTGTCTGCACTGAAGCCACTGTTGTGGAAATGAGGCTCACCGTGCATTAAGTTGGATTTGGAGTGTAACTCTGATTTTATGGACCAGCACGGAGTTTCAAGCTGCTAACTCATCTGTTGCCCAAAAAGTTCTTAAAGGAGTCCAGTCTTGAAGAAAACACAGTCAGTATAATGAGTGAAAAAAAGCTCACTAACTAACGGTTGACTTACTGTTTTGATTTTCTTTGCCACTTTAATGAACTGTGTTATTGAACAGTGCATCAGCTATTTTTTTGAATCATGAAATGACCTGCTTTGGACTTATGTGGTGGTTATTGACTATGTTGGATTTTGTGATGTTTAATGAAAGTTCTCTTTCTAACATTCGTTCAGCATCTCACTAAGGGAACGCCTCAGGCGTTACCAATTGAGGAAGCACCAACAGACGACGTCTGTCAGAAGACAGACCAATAGCTGTAGCGATCAGGGAGTCCCTCCTCCCTCATATATAGATCGCTGCAGCCCGCTGCTGCACCATTCTCGCTCTCTTCCCCATGGATTTTGTGGAAGCTGCACTCATCAGATGCATAATTGGAGTCAATCGCTCAACAGTTTAAAGATGTGGCGTTATGGCCACAGCTACAACAACGGAGAGCACAGGGGGAAGAGATGGATCCCCCCCGTATGTGCACATGTGGCTCATGGATATCAGTCAAGGATTTACACCCTTGATGTATATCTTGTTTGGAGGTGAAGCATGCCCAAGATGCTTCATCTAACCCAGAGTGCTGCCCAGTATGTGTCTCTTTCCCCACCAAGACCAAAGAAATGAGGCTTCGGGTGGCGGTAGCGGGCATGTCTCTCCTCTCAATCAAAGAGGAGGGGGCAAAAGAGCCACATAGAATGTCCCCCACCCTTTGGGGGTGACCGCTGGGGAGGATGACAATGATGAAGAATTGTCCCCCCATCTCCTTGAAGATGATGACGAAGAGGAGGATGACGCTATCCTTCCCCCGAATTCAGCTCGGCCTGCCAGCCAGCAGAGTGGGGAACCATCCCCCACCCCAGCTGATTTGGATCTTTTAGAAGTCTGCTGTAAGACTTTCTATAGACTGGCCATCTCAGCAGGTGGGCAGATGGGCCGAGATCATAAGCACAGAGTATGTAAAAACAAAGAGTTTTCCTTCGCATCCAGGCCAGGGGCCGTGGGCGAGGAAATATTCGCCAGTAGATGGCGGCATGGCGCCACTAGTGAGCAAGGATGGCCAGGACCTGCTTGCCATGCGAGCAGAGAGCTGGCGCACTTGCGCAGTGTCTCCGTGGGTCCTGCCCACAGTGGAGAAGGGTTACAGACTGCAATTTGCTGTGAAACCACCAAGCTTCAATGGAGTGGTTATGTCAGCAGCTCAGGGGGAATCAGCTCAAATTTGAGGGGAAGTAATATCCTCTCTGTTGAGCAAGAAAGTTATAAGGGTGATACCACTGGAAGAAAGGCAGCAGGGGTTTTATTCCTGTTATTTTGTAATTCCCAAGGGGGGGGGGGGGGGGGCTGTCTCCATCCTATTCTGGATTTATGAACCCTAAACAAACATCTCAAAGTACAGGTTCAAAATCCTGACACTCAAAACGCTGTCTCACTCTATCCATCCTGGAGTCTGGTTACTACAGTTGATCTCCAGGATGCATATTTCCATATAGACATATTTCCTGCTCACAGGAAATTTCTCAGGTTCGCCTATCAGGGCACAGCATATGAGTATTTGAAGACCCCCTACGGGCTGTCTCGAGTGTTCAGCAAATGTGTGGAGGCGGCTTTGACCCCGTTAAGACATACGGGCATCAGAGTGTCAGCTTATCTGCATGCTGTCACAGCACCAAGCGAAAAAGGATACAGATACTCTGGTTTTACATCTGATGAATTTGGGTTTCAGAATAAACCGAGTGAAGAGCTGTTTGATCCCCGCCCAGGAAATAAAATATCTGGGTCTAAAGTTGAACTCAGTTCTGTTTTGTGCATTCCTGTTGGAGGAACGCATCAAGACATTTTGCAATTGTATTTCCCTTTTTCAAAGAGGGAAATCCATTGCTCTCAGGACCTGTCTGAGGTTACTAGGTTTGATGGCATCAACAGTAGCTGTTATTCTCCTGGGGCTGTTGAGAATGAGGGAATTCCAGTACTGGACAGCGACACAGAGTGCGACATCGGGCGCCGTCTCAGCCACAAAATAATTATTTCCGAGGAATGTGTGCGGGCTCTACATCACTGGAAAGCTCAGTTTTTTTTTCCTCAGAAAGGGGACCCCGGGGGTAATGAACATGGGTGCAGATCTGTTGTCCAGGGGAAATCCCGTATACGGGAATTGGACACTCCATCCCCAGGTGGTGAATCAGCTGTGGCAGAGATACAGTCGGGCTGCCGTAGATCTCTTCGCATCGTGCGAAAATGCGCATCCCATGAGAGGATGAATCTAGAAGCCACCGGTTTACCCCCTAAAGTGATCAAGACGATTCAGAGCACAAGGGCAACCTCGACGCACTCTTTGTATGATCATAAATGGGGAGTGTTTGAAAAATGGTGTGTGCTTAGACAAGTCATCCCATTCTTGTGTTCAGTGACTGATGTTCTATGTTTTCTTCAGGATTTGTTGATAAAGGCAGAGCTTTTTCTACTGTAAAGGTTTATTTGGCAGCTATTTCGGCATGTCATGTTGGGCTGGACTCGGGAACGATAGGTCAGCACTCACTAATATGTCGGTTTATGAGGGGTGCATGACGGTTACACCCGGTATCTAAACTGCTGTTCCCATCTTGGGATTTATCAGTGGTTTTAGACGCGCTTTCACAGCCCCCTTTTGAACCACTAGAGTGCGTTGACTAAAAGCTTCTTTCTCTCAAGACGGCTTTACTATTGGCACTCACAACAGCAAAATGATTTAGCGAGCTGCATGCACTGTCAGTTCACTCATCATGTATGCAGTTTGCTGCCGGTGGGTTTGAAGTAACATCTAAATCTAATCCGGCATTTGTTCCTAAAGTGAGCGATTCAACGGAGGTTTGTAAACCCGTTGATTTGCTAGCTTTTCATCTGCCGCCTTTTTCATCACCGGAGGAAGAGCGGATGCACTGTTTATGCCCCACTTATGTGCTGAAGACGAGAGCACAAAGGAAGAGTAATCATCTCATAAGGGTAAACCTATTTCTCATCAGCGTCTCTCACACTGGGTTGTTGAAGCGATTGTTTTAAGTTACAAAAGCACAAATTTGCAACCTCCCCCATGATTACGAACCCACTCCACTGAGGGTATGGCCACATCCTGGGCTTTATTTAGAGATATCTCTGTTCAAGATATATGCGTGGCAGCATGTTG
The DNA here is from genome assembly GCF_019703515.2 of Myxocyprinus asiaticus. Taxonomy (NCBI): domain Eukaryota; kingdom Metazoa; phylum Chordata; class Actinopteri; order Cypriniformes; family Catostomidae; genus Myxocyprinus; species Myxocyprinus asiaticus. The sequence goes on from NC_059372.1 coordinate 9,040,391, forward strand.
GGCATCTCCGCATACATTTGACATACTACAGGCTAGATAAGACTGAGCCGTCACTGGCCCATTCAGTTCTTGGTGTAGGAGCAGCACGTGAGGCGCACCAAGCACTTACACACAGGGTACCATACAAGGGATTACGTTTTCTTGTATTATTGGCTGTCGTTTAATTCGCTTGTTGCGTCTGTCTCGTTCAGCAGATCTGCAATACAAGAGTTGTCTATATCCCTTAGTGAGATACCGAACAAATGTTAGAAAGAGAACGTTAGGTTTCTTCCGTAACCCTGGTTCTCTGATAACAGAAGTGAGGTATCTCACTTCACCGCCCTTATTGCAGACAAGCACGGTAAAGAGATATGCTGAGAATGGCGCAGAAGCGGGCTGCAACAATCTATATACGAGGGAGGCAGGACTCCCTGATTGCTACAGCGATTGGTCTGTCTTCTGACAGACGCTGTCTATTGGTGCTTCCTCAATCGGTCACACCTGAGGCGTTCCCTTAGTGAGATACCTCACTTGTTATCAGAGAACCTGGGTTACGGAAGTAACCTAATGTTTTTGCATTGTGTGATGATTATTGAATATTTTGGATATTTATAGAAATTTTCTGAATTTGAGTTATGAAAATGCATTAAAAGACTGCAAATATTTTGTGTTTTAAACTTTTATTTTGTGTTTATTATGAAATGTGATAATCTCTTCCAAGTTTAGGGGTTTGTGTGAAAATATCTTGAGGTTTTCTACATTTATCCCTTGTACATTTTACATTTTTTCTTTATGGATTAACCACTGACTTGACCTTCCCAAACAAAAAGACATTTGACAGGTGGTCCCTGTCTGGCACCAAAACTAAAAAAAAAAAAAATAAATAAAAAAAAAAGGAAAAGGTGGTAAACGTTACAGCGTGTGAAACACCACATTAACAGTACAGTACACACACTTTATTATTTAAAAATAACTATTTATAATTATTTCATCATTATATCTTATTGTTTTTTGAGGAGCTTTCTCAGGAAATATTTATATATGCGATTAATTGCGATAAAAAAGGGAACTTTATCCTGCTAACTGATTTTGCTCTCTGTGTTCTACAGTATCCCATTACTGTCTAAATGAGTAAGAAACCACTCCAAACAATTCAGTGCATCAGTGAGCTTTTGGCATGGTAATTTTGTTTTGCAATAGTCGCACAGGTGGACAGTTAACCAATCATTCAAAAGGGCAAGATACCATCCACAAGGCCAATCAGGTGAGAAGCTATGCCTTTTGACGTTTTGACTGACTTACCGTTGTGTTTTCTGACTTGTCCTTTTTTTTTCTGGATTTGGCATTGTGTATTCCGTTAATTACTATTATTATTATTATTATAATTTGTTGTTGTGTCTCAAAATTGTTATTTTGTCTTTGGATGTGCTGTTGTGTTTTCAGATTTTTTGTTTTGTTTTGCACTTCCTGGTCACTGCAGGTCTCATGTGACACTGAAAACAAGGCTCAGGTCTCTTAGCCAATCCATGCGTCAGCAAAAACTTTTCAACATAGGCTACTGCTCATATATTGACTGTCAGGTTGCAACATCTGCAAGCAGCCTGTGATCAGTAAAAGATACTGAAACAAACAGCACATGTCAGACTCAGCAAACTGGTTAAATTGTGTTATCGATTCCCACTCTAAAACCAATCTGACTCCTGCTGTGTGTGTCATTCCACCCACCAATCGATCTCAGGAATATGGTGTCTTATTGTTATTGCAGGGATTACTGCCCTTATGTAACCTGAAGTTAGGTGTTTGGTTTTAGAATAATATCTCACATAATACTGCTGTACATTCAAACACTGGCAACATAGCCATGTCATATATAAAATGTAATCTTCAGATTCAAAACTTAAACACAGCAACAGACAGTGACAGTTGTAAAGTCACCCTCTTGGTAGCTAAAAAGGGAAAATATAACCGCTTTATTTTACATTTCCTCCATTCCATTAGTAGAATTCACAATAAGACTCAATGGATGAGTACTGATGTGACAATGTTTACTCAAATTAGTTAGTATTTTGTTGTGCTATCGAAATTGGTACTGAGAATCAAACTGCTTTCATATGCAAGCAAAATGGACATCATAAATTCAATATACCGAAATTAATTTAAATGGATTCAAATCCAATCTAAACTGAAAGCTTGTTAACTGGAATAAAATCAAATCAGAAAGTCTGTATCGACACTCAGTACTACATGTTTGTAGATGCTGGCATGCTTTATAGACATTCCCAAAAAACATTGATCTTTAAAGGGTCATGAAACCCCAAAACAAATTTTTTGAGATGTTAACAGATATTTACATGTTGCACATCATTGAAAACAATGATAGAACTCATTGTCTTTATTGTTAAGGGGAAAGTGGTTACTTTTTTGTTTTATTGAGCCATTTCGTTCTTACAGTTTAAAAACTAAAGTTAAAGCAACGTCACAAATATGAGTTATAATCGTAAACTCCGAGTTATGATTGGTAGGACAGTACAAATGTACATCAGTAGATTCGGAGCATTTCTCCACAATATTCATGAGAAGGAATGCTTCCATCCGACCACAGCGCTGCCTCATGCATGAGTTCACATTACAGTGGAGAATTCAAACTCAAGGATGTAACAGCTGTTCCAGGCAGGCATGAGACTTCAACAGCACTCACGGAACATCTGGACGTAAGAGCGGATTTTACACTAAACACTGTGATAAGATCAAAATCACCGGACCGGCGTGAGCGTTTCTTGGCTGCAGTTCTGCTACTTGCGCTCCACAACATGCTGTTTATGAGGCGAGTCTGTTAGAGGGAGTCAGGGCTTGACATTAACACCTGCCCACCCGCCAAATGCGGGAAGAAATTGTCCGCAGCCGAATCAAATTTAATTGTATTCATCCCACGTTCAGTGCCTTACAAGCAGTAAATATGCCTCTCATAACTTACTCGCGCATCTATGTGGGGCAAATGAAGTGTGCTTTCGCGCAAACCGGCGCAGTGCACATCAGCATGCTGCAGAGATAGAGCCAGAGCTCTGGGACACCGCAGAGCGAAACTTGCATGATTCAGTCAGGATTTACTCAATATCGCGGCAGCCTTTATCTTGATCCAAACCCATATGACTTTCTTTCTTCCATGATTGGAAAAACGATTCATGAATTTTTCTATTTATGGAAAAAGTTGCGATGAAAGTGAATAGCGACTGATTTTAACCTACCTAACATCTCCTTTTGGAATAATTAACTGTGAATGTTGTAGTTAAAGGTTTCTAAACGTGTTTAGGCTATTAGTTTTTCATAATAAATAATGTTTATTGTTTTAAATATTGTTATTGTTTAATATTGTCTATTTCTGTGGGTCTGTGGCCCCCGATGAGATAGAACCAAAATGGCTGTCACTTGCTCTAGATTCCCTTTAACTTTTCCAGGACGATAATAGTGGTCGACTTGTTTTTTTTTTTAAATGGCCGATGCTGATGCCGATATCCAGAGAGCAAAGCCGATATGTCACACAATTTAATATAGTAAATAACAAACATAAAATTGTTAAATTAATAAACTCTTATTTAGCACTATATTTACTCAATTTCACACAAAACTTTAACTCTGTAAAAAATAATCTAAAAAATAATATTGTATTGTAAATGGTAGATAGCAGTTTCTTCTGATTTCTGTTTAGTCATCAAATTATTGTAATTTATTTGCACATGAAACACTTGTTAATCTATTAACACGTGAAGCGCTTTTACCTTGAAGTTGCACCAGAGACTATTTAGCAGAGACAGTTCACTTCAATTAAAATAAATGGGAGAAATCAGAACGTCCAACTTCAACCAACAGTCAACGACTTTAGACAGAAGTCCCGCCTTACAGGTAAAAGAGCTACTCACCTTTTAGATACAGACATCCCGTTAATCAACTCAATGTGCATGCACATTAGCTATAAAAGATGGGAAAATTTTGTTTTTTAGCATAATCTGAGGTAAAGAAGCACCATTTATAATACCAGTGTTGCCAGATTTTACTGCTAATTTGAAATATGTTCTTTGATCGTAATCTTGACCAACGGTTTTGGAGATTGTCTTTCCCCATTCAAGTAGATAGGAGCTGCACTGGTGAGAGCGTTCCAAACATGGCCAACAAAAAAAAAATGACTAAGGAGCCCTTGGCTGTTTTAAAAGCCAAAGAAAAGACAGCTGATAGCTCATTAATCGGGTGTTTAATATACAGTATATACTGTATAGTTAAATGCACAAATTTGCATTCCCCTTTTGTCTCATAAGTTTTCAGATCCCTTTTCAGAATTTACACAAATATAAGATTTTTTTATTTTAGTACTGCCCTTCAGAATCTACATGTATTTACATAAAGTACAATATGTGTATAGTAGTGTGTTGCCTTCTTGAGCATCAGTGAATGTTTGTACCTTGTGTAATAGTTGTGTACTTTGAGTCCCTCAAAGTGTCAAAAGCTGGATCTCAGACCAAAAATAATATACATACACACACACACACACACACACACACACACACACACACAGTATATATTATTTTAAAAAAATCTTAGTCTTTCTTTACTGTGTCTAGATGGCCCAGACAGAGACTACAAGAGTACAAATTGAATGAAATCCCAGATGCAGTTTATTGTGCTACTCCAATCCCAATCAATAATTAATTTATTTTTTTATTTTATTGGACTTTTAATTATAAACAAGCCCGAAATAACACATAGGACAACTATTTTTAAATGTCTGCACTCCCAGTTGTAAACTCACTGACAGCTGATTCACTGAGAAAGTGACTCGAAATTCAAACTGCTAACCCGAGCTCCTTCAAACTTCAAGCAAGCTCTTGTCAGGTTCAAAAGAGTAATTTGTCACGAATCGGACATCATGGCTCGTGCTAACACACTGGCATTCTAAAGATGTATTCAATAACTCACAAGATGATATCTGACGAAATCGCATATGAAAGCACACATCCCTACTGTCACCAATGGCGACTAGATTTTAAATTATTGTCGCAATCATTTATTTTTGGTCGCATTTGCTACCATTTTAGTCACAGTCTGGAGCCCTAGACAGTGGACTGACTTGCTAGAAAGACTTCTGTTGCACTCATGTGCTTGTGTGGATCCAGCGCAAGCAGCAATCTCCTGACAGTTTAAATGGCCTGGTTCGCCTGCTTGGATTGTCACAGAGTGACCGTCATGATTTGTGAATCAGAGGAACTTTATCCTGATCCTGAAGTTTTTGATTCTGGCTGATATAATACGCACTTCAGAGGAAGATGAGCGCTCGACGGGAAGAAAATGCTGGATTTTCGTCAGGTTCGTGAATGACATTTTTAAACGAGATATCAGCATATTTGCAGATGTTATATAATAGCAGTTTTATCGATGTTACCTTTTTATCATTAGAAATGTTACAGGGAACTGTTGAGGAGAGACTGTTAGAATACGTGCTTTAGAGGTAAATAAATGAGCGCTCCATAGGATGCTGGATCTGCTGAAGTTGTGTGAGGTTGGTTTATTACATCTGTTTAAACGAGATAAGTGCATATTAGCAGACGGTATATATATATAATATTAGTTTTATTGATGTTGCCTTTTTATCATTAGGCAAGACAGTTAAAAGTTAGAGGGAACTGTTGAGGAGAGAGAGGGAGAATGAAACAGGCGAGCACTTTAACATTATGAGCTGAAACGCGTCTGCAGCAGCTCTGATATGCAGACCGTTTAAATGAGACTGTATTGCACACCGGTCTATTACTGTAGTAACATGATGGCACGTAACAACAAAACGAACCGTGAAAAAAAAATTCGGCCAAACAGGAAAATGTATCAAAAATGTTTTATTTATTCAATTAAAAAAAGTCCGAATATCGGCCTATTTATCGGCCGACCACTAGACAATACTGCTTCAGATATGTGCCAGGACTAAACTCTGTCTGACTCATTTAACCTCTTGCCAAAAACCCTAGATATTACCTTTCTGAAATAAACAATAGCCAACGTCTCAAATGCTAACTGAGGGCAATTTCTGAAAATATTATTCTCCAGAAAAGGGGGAAGAGGTTTGATAGTGATGAAAGGCTTTATTGTTTTACATTTCATCCAGTAAGGATCAATTCTACAGAGTTTTTACCTGCCCTGTATGGTTAGACACACACACAGAGGCCTCATTACTACAGTAATGCAATCTAACCTGGAATTATCAGTTTTCCACTGAGAGTGAAATGAATACTTTTATCAGTCCCTGAGAGAATATAAAGCCTAAAAATAAGTCTGTGTGTGTGTGTGTCTCACAGCTATGGCTCCTTTATTTGACGTTGAAGGAGACGCAATAGCATTTAACCCAGATATAACCTAAGAGCAAATTTGAAAACACAAGCCCAATGCTCATGCATAATGTCACCAAGACGTATTACCTAACTTACACAAGTAATAAGTAGTACAAATAAATAAGATTAAACAAACAAACAAACAAAACAAAAAACGTATTAAAAATTACGGGGTGTTTAGGGGCAGGGTTATCGTAGATGCATCACACCATAATAAAAAGACTGACATGGGGGAAAGTAAATTATTATATAATGGCAAGGAAACCAGACAGTGATAAAAGACCTTCAATGTAACTGCAAGAACAGGATAAACAAATCCTAATGGCATCAGCTAAATTACAACCAAAAACGGTTTAAATTTTAAACTTGGGTGTTAGGATGTCATTAAAAGCCAAATATGCTGAGTTGCCAAAAATCTTGTCATCTGACGTCTACGTCACTTAAACCTTCCAGCTATTGTCTCTGTGAAATTTTAATATGACAATACAGCTGTTCAGCCATGACGTCAATTTGTAGGCGAACCTGGAAGTCTAATTCGCAATGGGTTCCCTCTGGGTTTTTATAATGGGGTTTTTGAACTTATGTGTAAAATAAGGTCTGTGGTAAATATTACTTGGCGATATGTGGACGTTTTGTTCTACAACATAAATTACAGAGTCATACCCAGGGCTCCAGACTAAAAAAATGACTAAGGAGCCATTGGCTCCTAAACTGAAACATTAAGGAGCCAAATGGCTGTTTTTAGTCACCAAATCACAGAATTGCTCGATTTAGATTGCTGTTCAGAAACAAGATAGAAAGCAGAAGGAAGACAGATGATAACCCATTAATCGGAGGTTTAATAAACAGTATACAGTATATTGTTGAGAAGATAAGTTTGCATTCCCTTCTGTCTCATAAATGTTCACACCCCTTTCATAATTTATATAAGAGATAACATCTTTTAATACTGCTCTTCACAATCTACATTACAGATAATTACATATAGTATGCATATAGTAGTGTGTTGCCTTCTTAAGCATCAATGAATATTTGCCTCGTGTATTAGTTGTGTACAAGTCCCTCAATTGTCCTAAGTGTCAAAAGCTTGATCTCATATACACACACACACACACACACTACATAAATTGTTTTACAATACTGCCTTAGTCTTTTACTGTTACCAGATGGCCCAGACACAGAGACTACAAGAGTGCAAATTGAAATCCCAGATGCAGTTTATTGTGCTACTCCAATCCCAATCAATAAAGAAAAAGGTGGTAACACAATACGGGACTTTTAATTATAAAGCAGCCCGAAATACGCATGGGACTCTTATTTTTAAATGTCTGCACTCCCAGTTGTGAGTTCACTGATGGCTGATTCACTGAGAAAGTGAATCTGATTGAAACTGCTAACCTGAGCTCCTGAGTTCAAACCCTGTGATTCATTAAAAAGATCTGGTTCAAAAGAATCATTTAGTCACGACTCACTCGTGCTGGATTTGTTGGTGCGGTGCAGCGAGCTCGTCATCACAACAGAACAGGTGAAAAGCGGCGCGAGACACACTGGTGCACGCTCTGTAGATGTATTCAATAACTCACAAGATGATATCTGACGAAACCGCATATGAATGCACACAACCCGACTTTCGCCAATGGTGACTAGATTTTAAATTAAATGTATAATTTAATATAAATAATTCCATTTTTTGGTCGCAATTGCGACCATTTTAGTCACAGTCTGGAGCCCTGATTCCTACATCCTCCATACAAGCCGTGTGCTCATTTATACCGAGAGAGGTCATGGCTAGCAGCCACACATACTCAAACTTTCATTTCAACACCATCTCCTACCACACAGGCTTGGTACTCCAAAATCCCCAGCCAAACAATGACACTCCCAAATCTATATTGAAATAAGAACACAAACAGATAGGTATGCAAACCCATTCAATTGACCCTAAATGTGACACCCTAGAGTAAACTCCCTTTTTTTCCACTCCAGCTTACTTTCATTCCTGTTTACGTCAGTCATGCAGCAGAGTCAGAGCAAGGCTGAGGTCAGAGTACAAAGCATTGGATAAATGCACATGTAAATCAGGAGTAATGCTTTTGTTACTCAAGATAATGTTTGGGGATAGTACTCCCCTCAAACTCTTTGAGCAATGAAAGAGTTTATGATGTTCTCTTGCAAAAATTATTTTGACTCATCCGTCCTTTTCTTTAAAAAAAAAAAAAAAAAAAAAAAAAATCCATGCTACAGTGAGGTACTTGCATTGGAAGTGAATGGGGAAATTTCTGAAGGGTTTAAAGGCAGAAATGTGAAGCTTATAATTTTATAAAAGCACATGAATTCTTCTGTTAAAACTTGTGTATTATTTGAGCTGTAAAGTTGTTTAAAGGGGTTGTTACAAGATTTGGTGATACAATAATGCTATATAAAGCTGAGAACAGTGAAAATAGTCTAGGCCAGCAGTCCCCAACTAGCGGACTGATTAGTTCCATCCGGACCGTGCGACATCATGACAATGGTTGCCCCATCTCACCATTTATACACTTTAAGTGAGCAGCGTGACTAAACAAAAAAAGAGATTTTTGTGAAAATTAATCGGAGTCAGAGATATCATCACCTCTGGCATGATGGCAAGACAACCAAAACATTGAAATTACAAGTTCTCCCCCATACCCCACTACTTTGGATATCTCTGGGCCCCCAATGTCCTTATCCTTGCCAAGTAAATAAGATGCCAAGTTGGACAGTTGGTCTTCGCCTCTGTTGTGTGGCTGCTTCAATAAGCATTCCGTGTAATGGGAAATACGGGATGTTCGCAAGGTGGGGACTCCCACCTTGGGGAACTCCCCACCTTGTAAACAAGTAATGTTTAATTCATTCTTGAGGTCTAACAAACATGTGGAATGCACTTCCTCCCCCATTAATGGTATGAAATGTATAACATGAGAAATACTGATACCGAATGATATGAAAAAAAAAAAAATATTGTGATAATATTTTTGGCCATATTGCCCAGTCCTACCATCTACCTTTTGTCCCCAGCCATAACATGATGTCAACATCCAACTTTATGAGCAATGGTCAAAGTTGAGGCTTGTGTCACTGACCTTGAGTTCCCTTGATTGTGTGCTTTCAAAGGCAAAAATGGCCAATAACACCACCCCACCCCCTCCATACACGATCAACCCCTCCAGCTGCCACATCTATAATCTCACCAAGTATAACCCACTCCATGTGCAACAAACACTTATACTCATTTACAAACACACTCCAAATATTACAATGCTGAACAGGGTTTGTTTGACTAATTTGAGCACTATAACCAACACAACTTAACTAAACAGTCAGTTACCAGCCACTAGAAGTCCAGACAGTTTTGTTTGTCTTTAAAGAAGACGATACCAAGTTTCCCTTCATGGAGAATAAGAAGTTTCAGTGCCACTTTATATTAGGTGTCTTTAATTATGTGGAGGCGGGTGGCACGGTTGAGCGTTCACCTGAGGGAACCTGTGTTTGCAGTTAGAGATGGAGGAGATAGATGCGTTCCAGTCTACAGAGAGAGGCGAGAGATACACACGGAGACTGCGTGTCTGTTATTGAGAGTGTTTGATTGATGCTGAAAAGCTGGACTTTGTTTTAATTTATGCTGAAGACACAAACTACTATGTACTAACATTAAAATACATACAATACATACAATGCATTTATTGTGTAAATACATGCTCTGCAAAATTCTCACAAGATTCATGTTTGCTGGTATTGATGTTGAGGAATGGGTAGGTTTAGGACTAGGGGCTAGGGTAAGGGTTAGGTTAGGGGTAAGGTTAAAAGTGTAACTACAGATGTAATTAAATGCAGGTACAATGCAACAAGAATAATGTATACAATAAGTACATTGTATCAAATGCTTATGTACAAATTAGTTAAAGACATCTAATATAAAGTGGATCCAAAATTTCAACTCGAATGAGCTTCTGTTGACCGTTATGAACTTGAGACGGTGAACTTCATCAGCAAAAAGTGACTTGCCACATCACCTTATAGTTCTTACCTTGAATCTCACTCATAGTTTGAGAACTTTGGAGTGGATTTCCTGGTTCTGGAAACCCCCATGCAAACCTCTCATCTACATCGCCAACTAAGAAATCCTTTTCCAATTCATCAGATACAAACTCACACAAAGTCCAAAGAAGACATCCATCAAAGGCTGACGATAATGTGTGTGCTCATTCATTGACAAGTCAAGAGGAGAACAAATGATCATGGCATGTATGTGAATCGGCTCGCTCCTAATGGGAGAGATTGTTGACCAAGGGGCTGGGCTCTCACCCCACCCTTTCAATCTGAAAGGGAATGGTCAAAAGGAGACAGTAGATCCCCCTCTCCGAGTGTGTAAATGGGAGATTATGAACCTCAAATGTGTATGTGATTGTTGTGTGCAGAAAAGGCGAGGAAGATTAAATGGGGAGAGAGAGAAAGAGATCAGCGATTAATGTGCAATTCTCCACATGGCACCAGAGTGTGTATGTGTGTGTAGGTGTGTATTTGGGCTGCAAGGATCAGAGATCTGAGCAGCTTAACGGTGGCTAATGCTAAGCTTACGGAGGAGAGAGAGAGAGAGAGAGAGAGAGAGAGAGAGGACAGCAGAGGTCAGCGGGGCCTAAAGGCCAATTTATACTTCTGCATCAAATCTATGTCATAAGCTATGCATAGCTACAGTGGATACGGCGTAGCCTAACATGCATCTTTTAAAAAGATGCAATGCATGTCACGTCGACACAGACCCCAACAGCTGTGATTGGTGCACTTTGTAACCAGAGACTACCCCCCAGGATGATAACAACGATATATGTGGTAGCATCGCATTTTATCCAAGATTATTTTAATATCTATGCATTATGTCATATTATATTTGGACTCTGGACCATAAAGCAATAGGGCTGCAACTAATGATTATTTTGATAATCGACTAATCTACCAATTATTAGAACTATTATTCGACTAATCTACCGATTATTAGAACTATTATTCGACTATTCGGTCGATTATTGCAACGATTAATCATTAGCCCTTAACCAACTATTCAGCTTGTGCCCCGACTTAAAAAGTTGTATTAAACTTGCTTACTAACAATAGAGGACAAAATCATCTTTTAAAAATACCTCTAAATGACATTCACTGTAAATAAATATTTTAAAAAATATTATTTTTAAAGTTTAAATCAGTAAAAAATTCACTGCAAAACATCCTATTGTTATCAAGTGTTTTTGTCTTGTTTTCCACTTAAAATTGTCACCAAAAAAAAAAAAAAAAAAAAACATTTACTTGAGAAGCAACATAGAGTGTGCATCAGCCGGGTGCAGTTTCAATCTCTCCCCCTTAGATCGGAACACTTCGCACAACTCATAGAAGAGGCACTGACCGCACAGAAAAATGCCAGTTTCAGAGTTTGTAGTTATTTACATGATCTGCTTCTGTATTATTTGAACTTTAATAAAGCTATAACACATTAAATATAATTGCATTTAAGATGTAATGCCGGGGTGTTTCCTTTAAAGATGCTCAACACGCAAGTTTTGCTTCAGTGGAGAGGCAGCTCCAGCTCCACTTATTCCACAACGAGAGTGCTTCTGTATTTACTTATTTTGTATTTTTGCATTATAATTCCCTCATACTTTGTGATCTACATCACCCGAAGCTGTGAAAGTTTAGAGTGCATCTGGACTGCGAGTCGTTTTCTTCCTCTCCTCAAACGACTATTCGACAACTAAAAAATTTTTTATTTTATTTTATTGTCGATGTTGTTGACAGTGGCATATCCAGGATATTTTTACTGGGGTGGCCAAGATGGGGCACAGACCTAGTGTGGAGTGGCGATACCGGGAGAACCTTTATGAATGGCACATGATCAAAATGTGTAAATATCGCATTGCTTTGCTTCAACATCTACACATGTAGAATAAATGAATTCTTAAACTCATGTTAGCATTCACTGAATTGTTTGTATTCAATATCAGACTGTTGTTTTGACATTTGACAGTTTTCTATTCCTGTTCTATTTCAACCTATTACAGTTTCTGGGAATCTCTGGTTATTTTAACATAACATCCATTTTTAAATCAGTAATTGTTTAGGAAAAGTCAGTTACACATTTTTAAGAGCTATTCTCATTGTAGAGAATTAATCTGCGTATAACATCAGGTATCGTGTATAATCATAAAAAGATACAAGTACAGGTGATAACTGATTGAGGCGCAATTCAATCAATCATTCAATCAATTATTCATTCATTTATTAGCTATAACTGCACTGTCCAGCAGAAATAGTGTTAAATTGGGTACAAATCAGTGTGTGAAATTGGCTATGAGGGCTTATAGGTGTCTGTCTGGAAACCCCAAAATTGCAGATTGAGCTCTGAATACAGTAAAAAACAAAACTCTATTTACAGTGTCTACTCAGGTTTATTTTCCACATGTTCTGATAGCTTCAATTACTTTGAATATTACCAAATAAAATAGTTAGTCAAAACATTCACGGCATTTAAGTGCATTTTGCCCTGCCTCTGCATATTTAAAATGTCAAATAAGGTATAAAAACTTTGAAGATTTTATTGGTCTGACTGACCAATAATACACATAAAGAGCTCATAAATAACTCATGTAAAGATTTAAAGTACAGTCACAGCACAAACCCTTCCATTTCACACACAGGTTAGCCATATATATGACTTTAGCTATTGAACATATACATCTGTAGAACGCTTTACACACCTCCATCATTAAATCAGAAAACATGGCATTTCATATTTCATGTCAATATAAAGATAACATGCTGAATGTGGTGTAGGGTCTAGCTTACTCTCTAACCTAGCTACTGTAACAATGAAAATTTTTTATCACATTCACATAGAAATTCGGGATAAATTAAACGATAGATTAGATGAACATACCTCTCAAATAACAGCTTTCTTTTTGACCACAAATCGACGTTGACTCATTGGAAGTTGGAGGTAGACGCTAGCTCGTGTCAGCTTCGTGCTTCTGACCGACCATTATACATTATACCTACGGCACCTGCCTGGCCACCCGCGGCCTGCTCCTCCCCCCACTGATCAAAGATCAGCTCACACAGCTTCAGTCCCACCACTACTATAATGGTCAGAAATATAAAACTGACCCTGGGTCAGTATGGCTCTAAATCAACAAATGACCTGAGATGTCATCTTTGATTGACAGGTGTTTCTATTTGTTCTTTGTTCTTGTGTTGATGAACATGATGAACTACCAATCAGTTCTGGGGTGGCCACAGGGTGGCCAATGAGAATTCAGGGGTGGCCCAGGCCACCACAGGCCACCCCCTAAAATCGCCACTGGTTGTTGATAACGTCAACTAATCGTTTCAGCCCTATAAAGCAACTGTCTCAATCGGGACAGTTTTTACGTTCTGTTTGTGTTTCATGAAGCGAAACACGACAAAAGATATGTGTTTACAGCTTATAAACTCTAAAAGCTTTTCTTAGCAGGGCTTTTACTTGATATTAATTTGATTTATGAGTGAAATAATATGTGTTGTATTTTACTCGCAAACTTTCCGATCTGCACTATGATTTGACCGTATGTTTGTCAGTTTGTGTACAGTAAATAATCATAAGTTATGGAAACGGAAAACTAGTCAGCAAATTAAAAAGCACCTGGGAAGAGTTGGTTATATTCCCTATATGCACTGTAAAGTCTTTAAAACTACGCCCATTTAGTGTTCATCAAGCAAGTGTTATTAATTAATTTGATTTATTTCTTTTGAGCATGGAATTCCAAAAGTACGCCAAAATATTTATTCATTATTATTTAAGCAACTCAAGAGCAAGCATACAGTATTTCTCATTTATTTGCTCCCTGCAATGCAGGCAACATGTATAATACATTATATGTACCTAAATTTCAACATTTTCAAATACTTTGAACTCGTTTTTAATGCTACAATAAATTAATAAATCCACCAAACAAATCAGAATGGACAAAATTTAACCCTACATGTTTGAGCATTGTATTTCTTTAACTAAACTTTCCCTTGACTGCTGCCTTTCTCTCAGCAAGTGATTCAATGGCCAGCATTTAGACAAGCTTAGTGCACCGTCTAGATTTACTGCCTTTCTTGCCCTGCTAAACAACAGGGTGATAGTTCATCCATTAAGCAGCATACCAACACAGAATCAGACTACAGAGTAAAGCAGCCTGATCTCAAGAAAACTACATGACTGTGACTGAGACCAGGTTGGAATAAGGGGCTGTTACACAGGACGTGTTCTTGCGTTCGGTCTGCGCTATTTATTAGCCTAATTTTTGGAATATGTAAAGGTGCAAGACGGATGTTATTGGCCATTGTCTTGCTGTTTTTTAGCCTCTTGTGCCTTGAGTGCTGTATTTAAAAGATGACGTGTCAAGATAAAAATAGTAGATTCAGTGCAGTGCATCAATCTCCATTTTAAAACTATGGTCCAATCAAATGAATCTGGGGGCAGACTATATATATATATTTACTAGGGATGGAATGATATTATTATCTCATGATTCGGTTCGATATACGATGAGGTTCACGATTCGATATAATAACACTTAAATTACAAAATATTACAGAACATGTTTTATTTTCTGAAAAAATATGTATGCAAAATACACATTATAATCTCTCATCAAAATAAAGTCTTTAATACACAATATAAATGCTCAAAGTTTAAATAATAAGAGTTGGTCATATACCATAAGAAAAAGATTACAAACAAATAAGCATCGAAAAATAACAGGGTACAACCAGGCTGATCAGGTGCAGAACAAGCAATAGAACTAAACAAAACCTGTCCTGACAAAAGTATGTAAAAGTGAATATTTCTTTTTTTTTTTTTTTATCATTTGTTTGTCATCATTACTATAATCAAATTTTTTTAAAAATACAAAAATTCTACATTCTATTAATTCATATAACAATGATATGAGCCATCACTGTATGAAATAATGTGTACAATTTACAAGTAAACACATTAAGTTTACATTCATTTGTATAAGAAACGCTAAAATGGTACTGTCACTTTAAGAGATGAACAAGGCAGGTGCCTCACATTGTGCCGGTTCAGCAAACATCAACGAGAATCTCTCGTTTTCATTAGGGCATCCATGCTGTGTGAGCTTAAACTAATATTTATTTTTATCTGACTGTAAAGAACAGAAAGATATTTAGACACATTATTCAATGAAAGTGAAGTCCTCATCTTTACACATTACACAAAGGAAACATTTTAATCTCAAGCACTTTTCATCAAAACAAGGCGATTTTCCAGGTATTCCAGTACTTAAATTTCTAAAAGCTAAATTCAAGCACTTTAGCACTTCAAGGACCTTGTGTGAACCCTGTAAACAGTGTAGAAAAAAGTGCAGTAGTGGTAAAATCAAACGATAGAAAGACGGGTCATTTCATTTATGATCACATGGACAGAAAACAACGTTGCGAATTTCCAAATACCAAGTTATGTCATGACATGGTTCATCTTTTTTTGGTTTGCAATATATCATAATTCAATATGTTGTTCCATCCCTAATATTTACATATAGACATGTTCAGGGTTTCCACTCTTTACAAGGCACAATTTTCTATGTGCCCAACGGATGTAATATTTAAGCAAAAACACATGAGAGGTCATGATGTTTGTTGTGGTTATTAATAGTGGTCGACCGATATGGGGATTTTAATGACCGATGCCAGGAGCGGACTGGGAAGAGTAGTCGGCCCGGGATTTTACATGGAAACTGGTCCAAAAGTTGTTGGGGTGGGGTGGAATCTGGCACAAAAGTCGCTGTCCTTTTCTGCATATCGCAGCGCCGTTTTGTGGCCCGTTCTGCATATCGCGGCGGCCCATCTCAGCTTATCGCTGCCCATTCGGCCCCGTTTCGCGGTCGGTATCCAGAGAGCAAGTTGGCAGACAGGCCGATACAATGCCGATGTATCACACAATTTAATATAGTAAATAACAAACATAAAATTGTTTAGCACTATATTTACTCAATTTCAGACAAAACTAAAAAATAATATTGTATTTTAAAAAGGTAGATAGTAGTTTCTTCTGATTTCTGTTTAGTTATCAAATTTTAGTAATTTATTTGCACGAAGAAATTGTTAATATATTAGGAAGAAGGAAATAACAGTACACACAGTAGTCCAGCAACCATGGATGGCATGTCCACATTAGCAATCGCATTCACTAAAAAAAAATACAGAATCAAACCAACAGCACATACAGTGCATAGTGAATAAGACATTTACTTATAGCACACGTGAAGCACTTTTACCTTGGGCTGCATCCGAAAACATAGGCAGCTGACTTGCTACCTGCTGCCTAATCAGTTAATGGCTTAACTGACAGCTGTTTTGAATGAATGGAACTCTTAAGGAAACTGGTCTCCGAACAGTTTGAAAAGTACCTTATTTTCATCGTACCTCCGCATACAGCCTCCAGAGGCAGCATTTTCCTAGTTTCGGATGCAGACTTGAAGATGCACTCAGGCGATCGTGCGGATCCAGCGCGAGCCTCAACCTCCTGACAGTTTAAATGGACTGGATCGCCTGCTTGGATCGTCACGGGGATTCATTATTTGTGAATGAGAGGAACTTTATCCTGATCCTTAAGTTTTTGATTCTGGCTGATATAATACGCACTTCAGAGGAAGATATTAGATGAGCGCTCGACGGGAAGAAAATGCTGGATTTTCGTGAGGTTCGTGAATGACATCTGTTTAAACGAGATATCTGCATATTTGCAAACAGTATATAATACAAGTTTTATTGATATTTGCCTTTTATCATTAGAAAAGTTACAGGGAACTGTTGAGGAGAGACTGTTAGAATACGTGCTTTAGAGGTAAATAAATGAGCGCTCCATAGGATGCTGGATCTGCTGAAGTTGTGTGAGGTTGGTTTATTACATTTGTTTAAACGAGATAAGTGCATATTAGCAGACGGTATATATAATATTAGTTTTATTGATGTTGCCTTTTTATCATTAGGCAAGACAGTTAAAAGTTAGAGGGAACTGTTGAGGAGAGAGAGGGAGTATGAAACTGGCGAGCACTTTAACATTATGAGCTGAAAGGCGTCTGCAGCTGCTCTGATATGCAGACCGTTTAAATGAGACTGTATTGCACACCGGTCTATTATTGTAGTAACACGATGGCACGTAATAACAAAATGAACCGTGACTGGTCATTTACATGTCTCAGTCTGGAAAATGTATCAGCCAATACCAATAATTAAAAATGTCAGAATATTGCCCGATTTATCGGCCTCGCCAATATATCGGTCGCCCACTAGATTATGTTTTTACTAAATCGCTGCCTTTTGCAGTTTAATAACACACTAGGACATATCGCAATTTAAATTGAATTCTTTGTGCATTAAAACATTCTTTTTCATCCCAAATGTGTCAAAATTACGAGACATTCCTCGTTTTACAGCCAATGCCATTTTTCTGACTGGATTCAGTGATTCCGTCCCTGTTTTTCACATCGCAGATATCATAGGGCCCTATATGTGGTAACCACATTATAAGTGGACTCGGATCATTCATTTATTATTGAATATTAATTCACATCCTGAGGTGTAAAGGCAGCAACACCACGCTACCACCTCGGGTTGTGAACTCAAAACAAAAATCAGCAGTCTGACCGTCGACCTTTGTCTAAGGTTAACAACACAAAAGTTAAAATGAAAAAATTATATTTTTCACAATATTAATATTTAAACTATTTAGTCGGAGCAAAGCAGAGAAGACAGCAGATGAGCAGAGAATGTACATGAAAGGGCTTCTTTCATGACAGTCATCCATTTTACAAGGAGCAGCCGCCGGCATAGACAAGACCAGGGATGCACCAATGTATCGGCTGCCGATATTTAGCAACCAATTATTGACCAAATTAAAACCACTGGTGTCTGTTATAAGCGAAAACACAGATATTAGTAACACACTTTGTAAAAACTGTATGTAAATACACAATCCAGAAATAATAATAGCCACAATATGTAGAAGGGTTGGCGCCCTTCTATGTAATATTTGATTTTTATGCTTTCTCGTTCTTATGTTAATGCTGAAAAACCACCATAAACGGACATGACAGTTGTGAAAACGGCACTTACCTATAGGCTACATGATGAGGGAAACCATCCAAAACGCTTTAAAACCAGCAGACTTTGACGCCTATCCCGAGTCCCTATCGTTACCATGTTTTTGTATATGTACCAAAAATCATGTTATCCAAACAGTCACAGTTTAACTATACTTAAATATTTCCAGGACAAATAATTATTTTCCAGGACATTTAGGTATTTTTCTCATATTCTATGACTGGAAAACTGCATTGCAAAATTCCAGGTTTTCCAGGACACGTGGGAACCCTGAAGTTTATTGACTGTTTATATTAAGCATGTTATATGGGCGTAAATGTGTCTATAAACGACCTTCTGTTCAATACCACTGCACTCCATCTAGCTGTTTTGTATGCAAGAACACTTCCTGTCTTTATTTTTTAAGTTTGTGCATACAGGCTGTACATGGAATTAGCTCCATTAAGGCAGCAGTGTTTCAAGTTCTGAAGGATTTTGACCCAGCTGAGCTGCCCTGTACAGTCTTGTGACCCAAATCTGCACATTAAACAGTCAAGGAGGTAGGCAGACCGAATTTGATGCCGACATTCACATGCACTTCACATGCTTAATATTTTAATGAGGGGTGGTATAGGCCCATTCTTGTAAGAAAACTAACATTTAACTTCTCATAATTCTACAATATAAGAAATGAAAGAGATAATGAATACTAACAGTAACCTACATCACTAATACACACACACACACACACACACACACACACACACACACACACACACTGGCCTCAGTCCCATCCATATCCACCTCTCTGTGGAGCCATCTTGTCAGCTAATAGAGCTGCACTGCTGTTTACATTCCACTTCCCGGTGGTCACGTGACCCACCCACAGCCCTGACCATCCTGTCCAACTTGTCAGTCATCTGCCACTGCTGTAAAGATGATGGGTGGGGAAAAACGGCAACACCCAACAGCAAAATAGAGAGCAAAAATCCTTTCTTGGCAAGGCCTGAAGTGGTGCTGAAAACAATCAGTGACAGTCTTTTGAAAAATTCACTCAGATTTACTTGTGATCTTTTGTTAGTGTCTCTGTTGGCTGCATTAGACAAAGTGAATGCTCTTTCTGAATAAATATGAACTTAAACAGAAAACAAGGGTGTATGCTCATTGTCTTTAATAGCACAAGCTGAAAAGTGCATGTGAGTTAAGGGGAAATTCTTACAAAATAAGAAGAGAAAGCTACTGTTTGGCTGTGGTTCAAACTATGCACTTATAATATACAATCATGCCATGGTCCAAATCACTGAGATCACATTTTTTTCTCCCATTCTGATGGTTGATGTGAACATTAACTGAAGCTCCTGACCCGTATCTGCATGATTTTATGCATTGCTGCCACACAATTGGCTGATTAGATAATCGCATGGATGATTGTTGGTGCCAGATGGGCAGGTTTGAGTATTTCTGTAACTGCTGATCTCGTGGGATTTTCACTCACAACGGTCTCTAGAATTTACTCAAATGGTGCCAAAAACATCCAGTGAGCAGCAGTTCTGCAGATGGTAATGCCTTGTTGATGAGAGAGGTCAACAGAGAATGGCCAGACTGGTTTGAACTGACAAAGTCTACAGTAACTCAGATAACCGCTCTGTACAATTGTTGTGAGAAGAATATAATCTCAGAGTGCTATTCTGAGATGCGGGTTGGCGCTGTTTTGGCGGCACAAGGGGGACCTACACAATATTAAGCAGGTGGTTTTAATGTTGTGGCTGATCAGTGTACACCTTAAGAAGTATGACAATTTGTATGACAATTGTGACAAGCCCTAAAACAGATAATTAAATAGTTAATTACAAATATTTGTTTGACAATTTATCATCAGCCACATTTTGTAATCGTGACAGATCTAATTGGAAGTCATAGTTGTATGACGGTTAAAAACACAAAGCCAAGGCTGTACCTCAAAACCTAATGAGCTGCATACCAAGACAATTAAAGGGATAGTTCACCCAAAAATGAAAATTTTCTCATTACTTACTCACCCTCATGCCATCCCAGATGTTTATGTCTTTCTTTCTTCTGCTGAACACAAAGATTTTTAGAAGAATATCTCTATGTAGGTCCATACAATGGGTCCCAAAAAGCAAATAAAGGCCACATAAAAGTAATCCATAATACTCAAGTGGTTAAATCCATGTCTTTAGAAGTAATAGGATAAGTGTGGGTGAGAAGCAGATCAATATTCAAGTCTTTTTTTTTGTTGTTTTTACCATAAATCTCCACTTTCACTTTTCAAATGTGAAAGTGAAAGTGGAGATTTATGATTTAAAAAAAAGACTTAAATATTGATCTGTTTTCTCACCCACATTTATCCTATTGCTTCTGAAGACAGTTTAAACCACTGGAGTCTTATGGATTACTTTTATGCTCACTTTATTTGCTTTTTAGAGCTTCGAAGGTCTGGTCAACATTCACTTGCATTGTAGGACCAATAGAGTGGAGACATTCTTCTAAAAATCTTCATTTGTGTTCAGCAAAAGAAAGTCATACACATCTGGGATGGCACTGGGCTGAAAAAAAATTATGAAAGGATTTTAATTTTTGGGTGAACTCTCTCTTTAAGGCCACAAGATCCTTATACACATTTAGTTACTGAATCAAGGCTCTCAAATAGATTGTGCTGAATTCTTCTCAGTAGGAGATTCTGGATTTATATCTATAACATCACCAGCAACAACACAGCAATAACTCTGCATTGCTTTGCTCTAAAGCTCCAAACAAGCTCAGACAGATAAAAACAACTTTACATCAACAAAACATTTCCACAAACAACACAGGTATGAAATCATGCACACACAGACATCTCTTTAACCAGACAAGTATTAGCTTAGCACAATACCCCAGAGAGATATAGTTCAGCCTTTTCAATCCTTTTCATCTCACTCGTACCTCTTCCTCTCCTGCGTCTCTTACGGCTCTGCTGTCCCTCCTCTTCCTCAGCAATGGTGGAGAGAGATGGGATAGCTGACCTGCAGGCCCCCCTCCTAGTCCTGAGGGGGGCCGGCATCCTCTAGTTTTCCTCTCTCTCTTTCTCAGTTCACAGTGTGGCTAACAGCTAGCTCCCTGCTCATCTCATCATCTAAATGTTCTCAGAAAGAGACGACATAATATGGCACGCAACAGGAAGAGACAGACACAGAGAGAGCTGGAAGACCAAGCAAGACAGATTGAGAGGAATGAGATTTGAAGTTTAAAGACATGCAGAGATGAGTCAAAACACCTATAGTCCAGCCAGTCTTACAGATGCTCATGTAATCCTCAGTGACACATAGCGCTCTTCCTCCTTAAGCCTGAGAGACACGGTTGCTCTATTTGCTGATGCTGCCACTGACTCTCTCAAGGTCTGTCCTACTCTTCCTCCTCTCTCTCTCTCTCTCTCTCTCAGGCCCTTGTAGAGAATCCTGAACAAAGTACCACAGCACTGACTCATAAGTGCATAAACTCAGAGCATAAGCAGTTACTGAAATAGTGTCTCTCTCTCTCTCTCTCACACACACACACACACACACACACACACACAAATACAGTCCTCTGTTTCCTTCTGAATTATTCAGTATGAAGCACACCAAGGCAAGGTGAGCCAGCGGAATAATGGACGCCACGACAGCTAATGCACAGAGGGGAAGAATAAAACAGGCAGAGAAGCGAGACCCCCAGAGAGAGATGAAATACATTATAGTCCTTCCTCCAATGGAAAGTGCAGCACTTTTGCCCACCACTAAAGGCCAAAGCGTACTTCAGCATTATTTATGACTAGTCAGTTACTGAGGAAGACAACCGTGTGAGTTTGGAATCTTTCAAAATTTTAATATTTTTAGCAGTAGTGATATAAAGTGCACAGAATGACCTGAAAATAACCAGGTCATTGTCAAATAAGGTCGCCTGAGGTGATAAAAATGAGAAATCTTTTAAAACTGTAGAATAAAACATGCATGTCAAGTTCCTTGAAATGTAATCTTTGAGTCCAATTTATAGCAATTTAAAAAAAATAAAAATAATTAATAACATAAAATGTCATGTGGTGTAACCATAAAGTAAAAGGTATTCAAATACTTCCCTTGAACCTTGAATACATAAAAGTAGTGAGAGACCGATATATCGGCCAGGCCAATTAATAGTGCGCAACAGTCAGGCCTGGGAAGTAATAATCCCATTCATTTCTTCCACAGACGCTAACTTATAAACCTTTGAAGACAGACGTATCAAGAGCTCCAAGGTTGTTCATCAATGGTATATGCTTCCGTTGAAGCCATCCATCTGCGTTTTCAACTTTATTTTTAAAAAATAGTCTTTAATAGCAGAATTCCTATTGAACAACTACACTACCCATGGTCCAGCAGAAGCAGCTTCACCAATTAGAGAACCACAAAGCCCAGAAGCTACTGCCCACTTCCATGACACACTCTGAATGACCCAATCAACTCGCAGTAAATGTAAACTATATTGTTTCTATACTTATAATCAATCTGAAAATGCGGGCGGGCACTGTTGCACTCTATAGGCCGATATTTGGTCATTTTGTGATTCTCTGCATTGGCCAATAACCGTGTTCGTTTGGCCAATTAACAAGGTGTCAGTTTTAAAATCAACCAATAGATATACACTATACTGCCAAAAGTATTCGCTCATCTGCCTTTAGACGCATATGAACTTAAGTGACATCCCATTCTTAATCCATAGGGTTTAATATGACGTCGGCCCACCTTTTGCAGCTATAACAGCTTCAACTATTCTGGGAAGGCTTTCCACAAGGTTTAGGAGTGCGTTTATGGGAATTTTTGACCATTCTTCCAGAAGCGCATTTGTGAGGTCAGGCACTGATGTTGGACGAAAAGGCCTGGCTCGCAGTCTTCGCTCTAATTCATCCCAAAGGTGCTCTATCGGGTTGAGGTCAGGACTCTGTGCAGGCCAGTCAAGTTCTTCCACACCAAACTCACTCATCCATGTCTTTATGGACCTTGCTTTGTGCAGTGGTGCGCAGTCATGTTGGAACAGGAAGGGGCCATCCCCAAACTGTTCCCACAAAGTTGGGAGCATGGAATTGTCCAAAATCTCTTGGTATGCTGAAGCATTCAGAGTTCCTTTCACTGGAACTAAGGGGCCAAGCCCAGCTCCTGAAAAACAACCCCACACCATAATCCCCCCTCCACCAAACTTCACAGTTGGCACAATGCAGTCAGACAACTACCGTTCTCCTGGCAACCGCCAAACCCAGACTCGTCCAGCAGATTGCCAGATGGAGAAGCGTGATTCGTCACTCCAGAGAACGCGTCTCCACTGCTCTAGAGTCCAGTGGCGGCGTGCTTTACACCACTGCATCCGACGCTTTGCATTGCACTTGGTGATGTATGGCTTGGATGCAGCTGCTCGGCCATGGAAACCCATTCCATGAAGCTCTCTACGCACTGTTCTTGAGCTAATCTGAAGGCCACATGAACTTTGGAGGTCTGTAGCGATTGACTCTGCAGAAAATTGGCGACCTCTGCGCACTATGCGCCTCAGCATCCACTGACCCCGCTCTGTCATTTTATGTGGCCTACCACTTCGTGGCTGAGTTGCTGTCATTCCCAATCGCTTCCACTTTGTTATAATACCACTGACAGTTGACTGTGGAATATTTAGTAGTGAGGAAATTTCATGACTGGACTTGTTGCACAGGTGGCATCCTATCACAGTACCACGCTGGAATTCACTGAGCTCCTGAGAGCGGCCCATTCTTTCACAAATGTTTGTAGAAGCAGTCTGCATGCCTAGGTGCTTCATTTTATACACCTGTGGCCATGGAAGTGATTCATGAATTCAATTATTTGGATGGGTGAGCGAATACTTTTGGCAATATAGTGTATCAATGGATAGTCAACACTTTCTGTTTACAAGTTTTTCTCTTCTCAGGTTTATGCAAATTTTAGGAAATATTCCATAATAGTTTGTTTTACTTAAGGAAATGTGTGTACATCTGATTTGCAGTTGTCAAATTGGGTTATGTTTATCGGCATTTATTTTGGATATCCTGATCTCTAGATATCGGTATCGGCCATTGAAAAACCCAAATCAGTCAACCCCTACCATTCATTCAAAAAAAAGTTTTCAAACATATTTTTCAAAATGAAAAATATTTCTTTACAAATATCACTGGAAAAAATCTTCCTGGATATTTTTAAGAGACCAAAAAAAGTGCAAAAATTGCCAAAGTGCTCAGTGCAGAAACAAAATGTTTTCAATTAAAAAAAAAAAAAAAAAAAAAAAATGATGATTAATGTGAAAAGGTTATTTTGTACTTGCAGTTCAAAACAACAGAACTCACATTTTACATGTTTGTACTGTATATAACAGCACAACACAAATTCATATTATGCATATTTTGGGCAATTCCACGGAAATGTCAACCACATTATGAAACATAAAAAGTTACCAAAGGAACAAAATGCCCCGTTATGTTCTATAGTGGTGTAATGAATAATGGAAAATGCCGTCCAGATCGCTAGAGGGCGCCACTTGCTTACACAATAATGACTGAAGCGCTAACTGCAGTCTATTTTTAACCCTAAAACAGGCAATGTGCACCACAAGATACATACTCTTTAGTTTCTTATAGGGGGTATGAGACAGTGTTTCTCACTAGGGCTGCAACTAACGATTATTTTGATAATCGATTAATTTAACAATTATTAGAATGATTATTTGACTATTCATCGATTATTGCAATGATTAATCATTAGCACTTAACTGATTATTCAGCTGGTGCCCCGACTTAAAATGTTGTATTAAACGTGCTTACTAACAATAAAGAGGACAAAATCATCTTTTAAAAATATGACATTCACTGAATTAAAGGGGGAAAAAAATACTTTAATTCAGGAATTCACTGCAAAAAAAAAAAAAAAAAAAAATCCTATTGTTATCAAATGTTTTTGTCTTGTTTAACATTTAAAATTGTCTAATAATCCTTTAAACAAGATACATTTACATGAGAAGCAACATAAGATATTTAGACTTGCTTTAAGAGAATGTATCTTAAATATAAGTGTATTTTGTATATAAATGTATTTTGTATATAAGTGTATTTTTTCACTTGGTTATGCTTCTGAGAGTGCAGTAGACAAAATATCCTTATATTCAAGATCTATTCTCTAAAAGCAAAAATATCTGATATGCTGCTTCTCAGGTGAATGCATCTTGTTTTAAAAGGATTTTTAGATATTTTTAAATATTTGTATTTTTAATATTATATTCAACATTCTCAGATAAAACATTTTTCTATTGCAGTATAGCTGCTAAAGAAAATGTATGTTGTTTTAAAAGAGTTTTAGATATTTATATTGGAAAACAAGCCAAAAAAAAAAAAAACATTTTGTTGCAGTGTATAATGGGATGAAGACTAACTCTCTCACCTTTCTGTTCACTTCAATCCATCATTAACTCACAAAAAAACAAACTCTCTCTTATTAATAAAGCTGCGTATTGCCAATTTTCTTCATAATAAGAAATGCAGTGACATATAAACTCAGCAAAAAAGAAACGTCCCCTCACTTTCAACTGCTTTTATTTTCAGCAAACTTAACATGTGTAAATATTTGTATGAACATCAAAAGATTCAACAACTAAGACATAAACTGAACAAGTTTCACAGACATGTGACTAACAGAAATGGAATAATGTGTCCCTGAACAAAGATGTGGTCAAAATCAAAAGTAACAGTCAGTATCTGGTATAGCCACCAGCTGCATTAAGTACTGCAGTGCATCTCCTCCTCATGGACTGCACCAGATTTGCCAGTTCTTGCTGTGAAATGTTACCCCACTCTTCCACTTGCAAGTTCCTGGACATTTCTGGAGGGAATGGCCCTAGCCCGCACCCTCCGATCCAACAGGTCCCAGATGTGCTCAATGGGATTGAGATCCGGGCTCTTCGCTGGCCATGGCAGAACACTGACATTCCTGTCTTGCAAGAAATCACGCACAGAACGAGCAGTATGGCTGGTGGCATTGTCATGCTGGAGGGTCATGTCAGGATGAGCCTGCAGGAAGGGTACCACATGAGGGAGGAGGATGTCTTCCCTGTAACGCACAGCATTGAGATTGCCTGCAATGACAACAAGCTCAGTCCGATGATGCTGCGACACACCGCCCCAGACCATGATGGACCCTCCACCTCCAAATCGATCCTGCTCCAGAGTACAGGCCTTGGTGTAACGCTCATTCCTTCGACGATAAATGCGACCGTCCATCACCCCTGGTGAGACAAAACCGCGATTCGTCAATGAAGAGCACTTTTTGCCAGTCCTGTCTGGTCCAGCGAAGGTGGGTTTGAGCCCATAGACGACGTTGTTGCCGGTGATGTCTGGTAAGGACCTGCCTTACAACAGGCCTACAAGCCCTCAGTCCAGCCTCTCTCAGCCTACTGCGGACAGTCTGAGCAATGATGGAGGGATTGTGCGTTCCTTCCTGTCTCCCTGTAGCGCTGTCTTAGGCGTCTCACAGTACGGACATTGCAATTTATTGCCCTGCCCACATCTGCAGTCCTCATGCCTCCATGCAGCATGCCTAAGGCACGTTCACACAGATGAGCAGGGACCCTGGGCGTCTTTCTTTTGGTGTTTTTCAGAGTCAGTATAAAGGTCTCTTTAGTGTCCTAAGCTTTTATAACTGTGACCTTAATTGCTTACCGTCTGTCAGCTGTTAGTTTCTAAATGACCGTTCCACAGGTGCATGTTCATTAATTGTTAATGGTTCATTGAACAAGCATGGAAAACATTGTTTAAGCCCTTTACAATAAAGATCTGTAATAAGAAGTTATTTGGATTTTTACAAAATTATCTTTAAAATGCAGTGTCCTGAAAAAGGGACGTTTCTTTTTTTGCGGAGTTTATTATGATTCAATATGTTATACTAAATGAGATCAAACGACTATTCGACAACGAAAATTGATGTAGACTAATCGTTTTTGTTTCACTTTGTAATAATTAATTATATATTAATCTTTTCTTCAGTAAAAAAAAAAAAAATACAAATAAAAATACTAATATTAGTTGAGTCTTAAGATGCGGCAGAAGAAAATTAAATCATATGTTGTTCATGCTTTTATTTAGCACATTCTGAAGTGTGCGTCTCCCCTGAGATCCATTGCCAGATTCAGGGAATTAAAAGGGTTAATCCACAACGTTACACATACACATTTATTACATTTACACGTCATACATGCAACCTTAAAGCTAAACTTTTCTCAGTTTTGTTACACACAGTGCTGGGTAGTAATGGGTTACATGTAATCAGATTACAAAAATCAAGTACTTGTAATTGGATTCAATTTTAAAATATTTTGAACTAGTTACTTTTTTATGGATTACATTATTACATATTAAGAAGGCAACAGCAGTAAATTGTTAATCATTTATTGATCACCCTAAATCACTCTTTTAAATCAGAATCTTTTGTATTTTTCATTCTAAATTCATTCAATACCACTGATATACCTAGCAACGTCATTGATGTTGATGTTTATGGTCCTTCAAAACACTGGCTATTAGGTAGCCAGCCTAATCTTTTACAGCATGTTGTGTCTCGTGAGTGTGCACCCTTAAGGTAATTGAACTTATTTGTCTGCAGTGTGTCCGGATCTGTCGTGATCGCACTGTCTCCATTACTTTAGTTGAGCCTTGAAATTACATTGCATTTAACGACGTCAACTTTTCCACATTATTCTCCATTTTAAATCAAGCCAACTACTAACAAGCCTGTCGGACATCTGTTAGAATTTCAAAGTGTTGCAAAACTCGAGAGCTTGTAGATCTGAATTAGAGATCCTCTTGTACAATAAATATTTCTTCAAGCAAGTCAATACACATTATACAAGTACGTTTCTTTTTGCTTCGTTCCGTGTATTTTGTATCCATAGACGAGACCCAGGCACCCCATTTTCATTTCATGTCTCTTTTAAAATCCATTCTGTTATTTACAGTCAGTTGTTGATCAAAAAAATAAAAATAAACATTATTTCTAATCATACATTGCACAGATGAGGAGGGGAAAAATGTGCAACTTCTCTCTCGTTAATGTGCGCTGCACTCATTCAACCGTAAACACTTGCTCGGGGAAGGCATTCCCTTAAAGAGACAGAACCAGTTTAGCGCTTGTTATTCATATCAATGTAAACTCAATGTAAATCGAACAAGCGCATATCAACAAACATGTTACAAAATGTAGTAAGTGTAATAAATGTGTAAATTAATAAATATTTAATATGAAAACTAATAATATATATATGTATATGATGCCCCCTTCTCAGTTTTCTTAATATCTTTTTTAGTTTTCAGTTGCATGACCCTTACATGTTGTCAAGAGTCTGACGAGTAAAAACAAAAATGTACTAGCCAATGGCGGTTAATTCTCCAATGTGTCCGTAGAGGGTTGATTAACCAATTTTTATTATTTTTCCAACAAACAAAAAAATACAATATTGTGATAAATATCGTTATCATGGTATGAAATTGCTCATATTGTGATATAAGATTTAGGTCATATCGCCCACCCCTTATTATAAATGAACCATCGTACTTTCATTCGATTTGCCGATGGTTTTAATATGGTCAATAATTGGCCGATAAATATCGGCGGCCGTTACATCGGTGTATCCCTAGTTTTCGATTTACATCACCATCAGTGTCCAAGTTAAAACAGCACACCTGGTTCCATTTATAGGTCAGAGTAAAGTGTTAACCGTAACACCCTTTACTGTCAGTTGGTAAAAGAGTGTTGTGTGTGTGTCTGAATGAGAAAAGACTAGTTGATTGTCTACAGCCAACAAATGAAAGAAACTTCCTTGGACCAACCCATAAACAAGTGACATCACTATACTAACACATTACTAAAAAGCACAGTCTATGCTTCTAACTCACAAACACACAATGCAGTAATGAATTACAGTAATCTGATCCCCTCTTCAAAGACACATTCAATGCAGCAGTTCACAGTCAACTAAAACCATAAATAACCAACAAAAAGATTGGATCTATTGAAAATCTTCCTACTTTAATCCACTATTCCTCTATTAAAAGGCCACTGTTTTTACATAAAATCCAAAATACAATTATTCCCAATTTTCTGTTGAGCTATTCATAGTGTAATACTGAATCTAATATACTGACTTTGACCCATTTGACTGTATAAGTGACATTTAACATACACTGTAGCTTTTATCCATGACGCATGTAGAATGAATTGGCCTATAACTAAAAGATGTGTGAACCGAATCCATAAAACCATAAAATGTCTGGAAATGCAAACTGACTCTTGTAATAATTAATTGAATATTCTGGGATCAATACAAGTTAAGCTCACTCGACAGCATTTGTTGCATAATGTTAATTACCACAAAAATGTATTTAGACTTAATTAAAAATAAAAGCTAAAATCTGGGTTACAGTGAGACACTTACAATGGAAGTGAATGGGGCCAATCCGTAAACATTACAATACACACTGTTTCAAAAGTATAGCCACAAGACATCAACAATATGAGCATTAATGTGATTAGTGATACAATCGCTTACTAACTTTTTTTGTGTAGGTATATCAAATTTTACAACTTCATTGCAATGATGATGAATTCATAGCCCTAAAACGACAATTTAATTTATAGCTAAAAGTTTCAACAGAGGATTTAATGTAAATACTTTAAGATTATAAGCTTCATATTTCTGCCTTTAAACTAGAGGTTGACCGATATATCGGTTTTGCCGATTAATCGGCACCGATAACAGATTTCTGGAACTATCGGTTATCTGCAAAAATCCACACCGACAGTTTTTCCCCATTGTGTCCGGTGCTGGGGCGGCTGAGAAGGGTCCGCTGTCGGTATACAGTATGAGAGCGGCACTTCACTGATGTGTTGTGGTGTTTGTTTTAACATGTGAGACTACACTCTGCATGGAGCGGAACACTTCAGATGCAGATTTAAAACATCAACGAAAAAGTATGTATACAGGACACATTGTCATATCATTATAAAGTAATTAATTTGTTGACTAGATGCCGCATTAGTAGAGAACAGCAGTATGTTTGCAGACAAGGCTGAGAGGATGCTAACATTAAAGCTAACCTCAAGCGGTTAGAACAATGTGACAAAAATACACGCAAGTCCTACCCAAATGTTTAAATGTCACGATTGTTACCATCTATTTGCATTAGTTTATATCCGGCTGGTCACTTTTATGCATTCGTTAGCCAGCTAAGTTGCATATTTAGAGCTAGTGACGTGAGAAAGCAAATTAATATCTTCATGCAGCCGAGAGAAACGCATAAACAAATCAGAAACGCATCTGATTTCGATTCAGTTTTTTTATCTTCACTGTAATACGATGACTTCAGATCTATGACATTTTTGTGCTAAAAAGGCTAGACACAGCACAACAAATACAGTTTAACAGAAAGCAGGTGTCTCAATATGCTGTTAAAGTTATTTTTAATTACACACATCATCTAAAAAAACAGCACTCCTGCATGAGACGCTGAATAAACAAAAAGCGAAACAAAGACGTTCGTCTAGCACAGTTTATATTGAAAAACAAATGGATGGTTGCAAAAGCGTTCGGTGTGAACAGCCGCTTACAGTTGGTGGATGGTCTTCGGCCATTGCGTTTTGCTCTCTTATAAGCGTTTCTCAGATTAAGCAATGGAGTTGTTTAAATGCTTTGTCAGGAAAGATGTTCAACTTGGAAATGTGTCGCGTTCGGTTCCAGTCTGTTGTGTTCCGTCTGTTTGAACAGCCCCTGACCTGGGCTGATAGTCTGAGCCACTTCACCACCGATTTCAGCCGAATACCACTGCTATCTGTGAATATCGCTACTCTACATACACTATATGGCCAAAAGTTTGTGGACACCATATGTGCTTGATGAACATTTGATTTCAAAACCTTAGGCATCAATTTCCCCCTTTGCTGTAATAACAGATTCCACTCTTTTGGGAAGGCTTTCCACTATACTGTATGTAGTAACATGGCTGCAGGGATTTGCTCTCATTCAGACACAAGGCTATCAGTGAGGTCAGGAACTGATGTTGGTCGATGGGGCCTGACTTACAGTTGCTGTTCCAGTTCACCCCAAAAGTGATCAGTGGGGTTCAGGTCTGGGCTTTGTGCAGGCCAGTCAATTTCTTCCACGCCAGACACAGTAAACCATTTCTTTATGGACCTCACTTTTTTGAACCCAGAATAATCCTTTAAATACGCTATTCTAACACTGAACGTGAGGTTAGCTGTTTGTTTACATACAATCCACTGCAGTCTATATGAATTAAACACATTTTCAGAAAATTTGACATGTGGGAACACTAAAAATATATTAATTGGTTATATGCCATTTATTCACATTGCTCATTCTCTGCATTATAAGCACTCAAAGACTTTATTCACGGTAGCGCCATCTTTGATTTTTAATGGGAATGACAACGAGGCTGTGAGGGACAGACATGTTGTCTGGAGTTTTCTGTCTACTGAATGTTCTTGAAACAATCCAAAAACACTTTAAACTGCAGTACAACCCATTGAAATGACTGTACGTCAATCCCTCACAGCCTCGTTGTCATTCCCGTCAAAAATCAAAGATGGCGCTGCAGTGAATAAGGTCAATAGAAGAGCTAAGGTGCGTCCCAAACCCCACACTTCTGCACTGTTCTACACCATTTTGTAGTGGAAGTAGTGCGAGTAGTATGTTAACACTGAAAATGCAGCAAAAAGAAGTGCACTTTAAGTACCCGGATGATGCACTTTTTCAACCGGAGTGTGGAATGTTGTTCCGCAATGTACGGCTTGGAAAGGGCGGAGTTACCTGGCTGCGCTGCTGGTCTAGCAAAACAGTTGTAAATAATGAAGAATGTAGCAGCTAGCGAAACTTCAGTGGATACGGCACCTTACAAATGTGAGTTGAATGCTTTACCATCACCACAAGTTGTGTGAATATGTACATTGTTTAAAATACAAGTGTTGAACTGACGTTGGCTAACGCGCTAAAGCTAGTGGCAACACATCATGTGCGCTTGAAACGTCACTTCCGTCAGCTGTTAAACGGCGAATGCTTCCGTGTAGTAAATATCTGTTAAGTGTTACCATTTGGGTTGATACTACACTTTGAAAATGCATACACTACATGGCTGAGTGCATTGTATATTTTATAAGAGCATAGTGTGTCGTTTGGGACACAGCTATAGTTTAGCCTACAACATTTAGATGATAACTCATTAAAATATTCAGGGGCGGGGCATGAAGCTGAAAACAGAGTAATTAAAAGGTGATTCAGCAAAACTTTTAAGCCTAAAGTCACGGTTATATTCTAAGAATAATTGCCTTAAACTATGTGTGTGTGAAAACAGTCAGTGACTAAGTTGTTGATAAGCAGACCAATGATCATTTGACTTGACAGGAAGTGCAAAACATACATAAACATGCACTCAATCTAACAATCTTTATCTCAGTCTAATTTCACACGTCAAACAGTCAAAGAGGGACTGCAATGTGATCTTTGCCCCTCCAGTCCCGAGAATAAGTAATCTTACACTTTAACCAGACTGTATTGTTGTCTGAGCATACAGACTATTATTTTTCTTTCCCCTTCTCAATTTTCTCTCTCAAACAAAACCAAACTAACTGTGTCCATGTTCTAAACATTTAGACATTTTTCAACTTTTCTTCATTTATTTACTGCACGTTTTGAAAAGAGCTGAAAACACACCTGTACAAATGCACACAAGGGGTGTGTTTTAAAGAATCATGATTTCTACAGAAGACAAGATGAACATAATGCAATTTCATTAGTGGTGGGCCAATGTGGATGTTTTATTTATTTATTTATTTTTTGGGATATGTTCCTGCTCCACCAACCGGCTTTCATTTCTCTAATAGCAAAGTCTCAGCTCATCTCTACTTCCCAAAACAAAAGAATAATACGGGTTGGATCTGATATTTTAGCCACAGGGATTATGGCAAATAAGACTGATAGTGGATAATAAATGGGGCATGAAGATGACGTAAGCGTGGAAATGGACTATTAGTCTCATAGGACACAACTGACAGTGATTCACACACCTGAATATTTATTAACAAGACGAAACAAATTGAGACAGCATAATCACAGATGATTGTTGAACCAAATTCAACAAATAAAACAAATACAACCAGTCACATCAGATATGCTCGCGCAAAACGCGCACGCGCACGTAACAGGTGTCTCGCGCAAAACTACTTCAAAAGAAACTAAACGCTCCCAGTGTCAGAGAAAACCACAAGCTAATGGGGTTTTCTTCATGAAGTCTGGTGATAAACCCCGTTGGCAGCGCTTCGGGTCAGCGTTTAGGCTTATTTACTGATTTAATCCCTTTTGGCTGACCGGCTAGCGCTGCTTCTGATGTAAAAGTGTTTTATTGCGTGACAGCTTTAAACGACCGGTTTTACGAATAGACTAAAAAATGCTAGAGTGGTTCAAGCAGCGTAATAGTAGTTTAAACAAAATGTACGTTTAATGCATAAACTCTTACCTTGGCTGGAATTCTGACAGACGCCGCTTCCATCCCGCTCCGCCATTTCAGCGACGTCACATGAGAGGATTAGAGAGAGCGCGCTTTAGTACAAAACCAGCGGGAACGCGCCTCTAGCGGACAGGTGCAGAATAACACAGATAGATAGATAGATAGATAGATAGATAGATAGATAGATAGATAGATAGATAGATAGATATAGATACAAAAGACTGATTATAGATAGATAGATAGATAGATAGATAGATAGATAGATAGATAGATAGATAGATACAAAAGACTGATTATAGATAGATAGATAGATACAAAAGACTGATTATAGATAGATAGATACAAAAGACTGATTATAGATAGATAGATAGATAGATAGATAGATAGATAGATAGATAGATAGATAGATACAAAAGACTGATTATAGATAGATAGATACAAAAGACTGATTATAGATAGATAGATAGATAGATAGATAGATAGATAGATAGATAGATACAAAAGACTGATTATAGATAGATAGATAGATAGATAGATAGATAGATAGATAGATAGATAGAAACAAAAGGCTGATTATAGATAGATAGATAGATAGATAGAAACAAAAGACTGATTATATATAGATAGATAGATCGATAGATAGATAGAAACAAAAGGCTGATTATAGATAGATAGATAGATAGATAGATAGATAGATAGATAGATAGAAACAAAAGACTGATTATAGATAGATAGATAGATAGATAGAAACAAAAGACTGATTACAGATAGATAGATAGATAGATAGATAGATAGATAGAAACAAAAGACTGATGATAGATAGATAGATAGATAGATAGATAGAAACAAAAGACTGATTATAGATAGATAGATAGATAGATAGATAGATAGATAGATAGATAGATAGATAGATAGAAACAAAAGACTGATTACAGATAGATAGATAGATAGATAGATAGATAGATAGATAGATAGAAACAAAAGACTGATGATAGATAGATAGATAGAAACAAAAGACTGATTATAGATAGATAGATAGATAGATAGATAGATAGATAGATAGATAGATAGATAGATAGATAGATAGATACAAAAGACTGATTATAGATAGATAGATAGATAGATAGATAGATAGATAGATAGAAACAAAAGACTGATGATAGATAGATAGATAGATAGATAGATAGATAGATAGATAGATAGAAACAAAAGACTGATTATAGATAGATAGATAGATAGATAGATAGATAGATAGATAGATAGATAGATAGAAACAAAAGACTGATTACAGATAGATAGATAGATAGATAGAAACAAAAGACTGATGATAGATAGATAGATAGATAGAAACAAAAGACTGATTATAGATAGATAGATAGATAGATAGATACAAAAGACTGATTATAGATAGATAGATAGATAGATAGATAGATAGAAACAAAAGACTGATTATAGATAGATAGATAGATAGATAGATAGATAGATAGATAGAAACAAAAGGCTGATTATAGATAGATAGATAGATAGATAGAAACAAAAGGCTGATTATAGATAGATAGATAGATAGATAGATAGATAGATAGATAGATAGATAGATAGATAGATGGAAACAAAAGACTGATTATAGATAGATAGATAGATAGAAACAAAAGACTGATTATAGATAGATAGATAGATAGATAGATAGATAGATAGATAGATAGATAGATAGAAACAAAAGACTGATTATAGATAGATAGATAGATAGATAGATAGATAGATAGATAGATAGATAGAAACAAAAGGCTGATTATAGATAGATAGATAGATAGATAGATAGATAGATAGATAGATAGATAGATAGATAGATAGATAGATAGATAGAAACAAAAGACTGATTATAGATAGATAGATAGATAGATAGATAGATAGATAGATAGATAGATAGATAGAAACAAAAGACTGATTATAGATAGATAGATAGATAGATAGATAGATAGATAGAAACAAAAGACTGATTATAGATAGATAGATAGATAGATAGATAGATAGATAGATAGATAGATAGATAGATGGAAACAAAAGACTGATTATAGATAGATAGATAGATAGATAGATAGATAGATAGATAGATAGATAGATAGAAACAAAAGACGTGATTATAGATAGATAGATAGATAGATAACGAAATAGAATAGATAGATAGATAGAT
Organism: Myxocyprinus asiaticus; assembly: GCF_019703515.2. Classification (NCBI taxonomy): domain Eukaryota; kingdom Metazoa; phylum Chordata; class Actinopteri; order Cypriniformes; family Catostomidae; genus Myxocyprinus; species Myxocyprinus asiaticus. The sequence continues at coordinate 9,076,641 of NC_059372.1, forward strand.
AGATAGATAGATAGATAGATAGATAGAAACAAAAGACTGATTATAGATAGATAGATAGATAGAAACAAAAGACTGATTATAGATAGATAGATAGATAGATAGATAGATAGATAGAAACAAAAGACTGATTATAGATAGATAGATAGATAGATAGATAGATAGATAGATAGATAGATAGAAACAAAAGACTGATTATAGATAGATAGATAGATAGATAGATAGATAGATAGATAGAAACAAAAGACTGATTATAGATAGATAGATAGATAGATAGATAGAAACAAAAGACTGATTATAGATAGATAGATAGATAGATAGATAGATAGATAGATAGATAGATAGAAACAAAAGACTGATTATAGATAGATAGATAGATAGATAGATAGATAGATAGATAGATAGATAGATAGATAGAAACAAAAGACTGATTATAGATAGATAGATAGATAGATAGATAGATAGATAGATAGATAGATAGATAGAAACAAAAGACTGATTATAGATAGATAGATAGATAGATAGATAGATAGATAGATAGATAGATAGATAGATAGAAACAAAAGACTGATTATGATAGATAGATAGATAGATAGATAGATAGATAGATAGATAGATAGATAGAAACAAAAGACTGATTATAGATAGATAGATAGATAGATAGATAGATAGATAGATAGATAGAAACAAAAGACTGATTATAGATAGATAGATAGATAGATAGATAGATAGATAGATAGATAGAAACAAAAGACTGATTATAGATAGATAGATAGATAGATAGATAGATAGATAGATAGAAACAAAAGACTGATTATAGATAGATAGATAGATAGATACAAAAGACTGATGACAGATACAGTGCATCCGGAAAGTATTCACAGCGCTTCACTTTTTCCACATTTTGTTATGTTACAGCCTTATTCCAAAATGGATTAAATTCATTATTTTCCTCAAAATTCTACAAACAATACCCCATAATGACAATGTGAAAGAAGTTTGTTTGAAATCTTTGCAAATTTATTAAAAATAAAAAACGGGAAATAAATCACATGTACATAAGTATTCACAGCCTTTGCCATGACACTCACAATTGAGCTCAGGTGCATCCTGTTTCCACTGATCATCCTTGAGATGTTTCTACAACTTGATTGGAGTCCACCTGTGGTAAATTCAGTTGATTGGACATGATTTGGAAAGGCACACACCTGTCTATATAAGGTCCCACAGTTAACAGTGCATGTCAGAGCACAAACCAAGTCATGAAGTCCAAGGAATTGTCTGTAGACCTCTGAGACAGGATTGTATCGAGGCACAGATCTGGGGAAGGGTACCGAAAAATTTCTGCAGCATTGAAGGTCCCAATGAGCACAGTGGCCTCCATCATCCGTAAATGGAAGAAGTTTGGAACCACCAGGACTCTTCCTAGAGCTGGCCGCCTGGCCAAACTGAGCGATCGGGGGAGAAGGGCCTTAGTCAGGGAGGTGACCAAGAACACGATGGTCACTCTGACAGAGCTCCAGCATTTCTCTGTGGAGAGAGGAGAACCTTCCAGAAGAACAACCATCTCTGCAGCACTCCACCAATCAGGCCTGTATGGTAGAGTGGCCAGACGGAAGCCACTCCTCAGTAAAAGGCACATGACAGCCCGCCTGGAGTTTGCCAAAAGGCACCTGAAGGACTCTCAGACCATGAGAAACAAAGATTGAACTCTTTGGCCTGAATGGCAAGCGTCATGTCTGGAGGAAACCAGGCACCACTCATCACCTGGCCAATACCATACCTACAGTGAAGCATGGTGGTGGTAGCATCATGCTGTGGGGATGTTTTTCAGTGGCAGGAACTGGGAGACTAGTCAGGATCGAGGGAAAGATGAATGCAGCAATGTACAGAGACATCCTTGATGAAAACCTGCTCCAGAGCACTCTGGACCTCAGACTGGGGTGAAGGTTCATCTTCCAACAGGACAACGACCCTAAGCACACAGCCAAGATAACAAAGGAGTGGCTCCGGGACAACTCTGTGAATGTCCTTGAGTGGCCCAGCCAGAGCCCAGACTTGAACCCGATTGAACATCTCTGAAGAGATCTGAAAATGGCTGTGCACCGACACTCCCCATCCAACCTGATGGAGCTTGAGAGGTCCTGCAAAGAAGAATGGGAGAAACTACCCATGGATCTTTTCCCCTTAAAGAGCTGTTGTTCTATGATTGATGTACATTTGAGATACAAGTCATTTTATTTCAGGTCACATGCTCTTTGCATCCAGTTGGGAAACAATACATTCATTCAAGCTATGATAGCCAGGTACAGTATGTATGACCTACATTCATGTAATGACATGAAATATCCAGAAGGTGGAACCAACTTCCACAGTACACTGTACTTACTTCAAAAGCTTTTACATTATGCATTTCAATGCAGCCAGTCATTCAATGGATGACTGGCCTGTCTGGATATAAGACCACACTGCTGTATGTATTGTGGTTTTCAAGGTGGGCCTCATAATGTCTGTCATCATGTGATATCTACTTTCGATTACTGTCTGTAACAAGCTGATTAATTAAATATAAATCATTACAGGAAACACAAACATTGAAACAGGCAGATGATAATCAAGATTCAGTGTTAAAATGTTCTCTGTTTAGTAAGGTTCTGTTTATACATATTACTGTTTGTTTTTGGCTCCTTTGTGATAAATTACTTGTGTATTTCCCTCATTTGTAAGTCACTTTGGAGACGGGTCTAAATTATGCTGATAAAAACTGTAAAAAATCTCCAAAAATGTGAACTGAATATATTAAAGGAATAATCCAGGTTCAATACATGTTAAGTTCAATCGACAACATTTGGCATAATTTTGATTACCATAAAAAATTAGACCTTCTGTTTAAAAAAAATTAAAACATTAAAAATCTTGGTTACAGTGAGGCACAGACAATGGAAGTGAATGGGGCCAATTTTTGAAGAGTTTAAAGGCAGAAATGTGAAACTTATAATTTTATAAAAGCATTTACATTCATTCTTCTGTTTAAACTTGTGTATTATTTGAGCTGTAAAGATGTTTAAATTGTCGTTTTTGCATGATTACAGGGTTTACAATGCTATGTTGTCATGGCAACGAAGTCGTAAAATGTATTATAACTTTGCATAGAAAAGTTTACGCTATTTTATCCCACTAAAATCATGTTAATACACATATTGTTCATGTCTTGTGGCTATAATATATGAAACAGCGAGTATTTTAACATTTACGGATTGGGCCCATTCACTTCCATAATGAGTGCCACAGATTTTTCCTTTTTTTAAAGAAAAGCAGGGACAATTGAATATTGATTTTGTGGTAGTCTACATTATGCCACAAATGCTGTCAACATATCGTCAGTGTTGGGTAAGTTATTTAAAATAGTAATCCACTACAAATGACTAATTATTTCTCTAAAATTGTAATCAGATTACATTACTAATTACTTAATTTTAGTTACATTGAAAAGGTAATCACATTACTACTTATTTAAATTTTTTGTTTCTTTCTACAACACTTTTCCACTCAACAAGTTCAAAATAATGTCTATATTTCTTACTTTGTTACACACAAGTCATACACTAAGCATAACCCTATATATTGTACTTAAAAGTAATTAAATTAATTGAAAGTCAGAAACTGTAATCTGATTACAACAATTTAAAATGTAATGCATTACACTACTTTTTTGACTAAAAAGGAATTAGATTACAGTAAATAATTACTTTGTAACTGGATTACACCTAACACTGTATATCGGGCAGAAAACTGAACATGCAAACATTTGTTCAACATTACAAGCAATCCCTGGTTTGTCATTTGGACCTTATGGCACCTCTTCAGTAGCAGTCTGTGTGTGTATGAGTGAGTTGTTATTTTTGGGAGTGTAACCCTTAAGACCAAGAGGTGCGTAAAGCACATGACACCCCTATTACTGACCTCTTTCTCACTCTTCTTTGCACAAAAGGACAAATATAATTAAAATAAAGACTTCTGAGAATTGTTCTGTTCAGCTTAAAATTGAATGTACAAATACAGAACAATAAGCTGTATATTTTTGGATTGGATTGATTTAATAATGAATGTTGTTACTAAAATATCCTTGGATAACCTCCATCTACTCAAATCTTCCACCTCCACCCCCCCAAACCCCATCCCTTTCTCAGTACCTATCCATCATCCCGCCTGCTCACACACATCATCCAACATGGTTATTACAAAGTACTAAGAGGTAGATAAATGAGAGCATGAAAAACTAATATCTCTCTCTCTCTCTCTCTCTCTCTCTCTCTCTCTCTCTCTCTCTCTCTCTTCCGTTCTCTTTATGAAACAGCACTGGTGTTCTAGGACTGGGCCATCTCATTAGTGGGAGTTTCATTACATTATATAAGCCCTGAACACTTTGTCTACCTGCTTTTTTCAATCCCAACCCAAGCTCTGACCTCAGCTCCCCCAAACACACACACACACACACACACACACACACACCTGCATGGACATTATGCAATAGAATCTGGGCATCTTTCTCTTTCAGTCAGATAAAAATCTGCCTGATTTCTGTCAGTCAGGACAAGTTTAGCAAGAAGGTTATGTGTGCCACGTTATACCAGATCTACCTTTGATTTACTTGCTTTAGGCAAAGTTTCTAAAGACTTAGCTCCCTACCACCTTCATGTATATTGTATGTGGTTAGTAGTTTTGTATTGTGTAGTGCTATATTGTATGATACATACTGTATTGCATATCATATATTGTACTGTATTCTGTATTAAGCATTACTTTTTAATTTTGTATTGCATTATTGCATATTGTGCTGTTTAATAGATAAGGTAAATTAAAAAGACAGACAGATGGATGGACGGATAGACAGACAGACAGTCAGACAGATAGATACGATAAACAGACAGACAGACAGACAGACAGACAGATAGACAGACAGGTAGATAGATAGATAGATAGATAGATGGACTAGGATGATAAACAGACAACATACAGACAGACAGACAGACAGATAGACAGACAGGTAGATAGATAGATAGATAGATAGATAGATAGATAGATAGATAGATAGACTAGGATGATAAACAGACAACAGACAGACAGACAGACAGACAGACAGGTAGATAGATAGATAGATAGATAGATAGATAGATAGATAGATAGATTAGGATGATAAACAGACAAACAAACAGACAGACAGACAGATAGACAGACAGGTAGATAGATAGATAGATAGATAGATAGATAGATAGATAGATAGATAGATAGATAGATAGATAGATACCAAAGACTGATGATAGATAGATAGATAGATAGATAGATAGATAGATAGATAGATAGACTAGGATGATAAACAGACAAACAAACAGACAGACAGACAGACAGACAGATAGATAGATAGATAGATAGATAGATAGATAGATAGATAGATAGACTAGGATGATAAACAGACAAACAAACAGACAGACAGACAGACAGACAGATAGATAGATAGATAGATAGATAGATAGATAGATGGATAGATAGATAGATAGACTAGGATGATAAACAGACAACAGACAGACAGACAGATAGACAGACAGGTAGATAGATAGATAGATAGATAGATAGATAGATAGATAGATAGATAGATAGATAGATTAGGATGATAAACAGACAAACAAACAGACAGACAGACAGACAGACAGATAGACAGACAGGTAGATAGATAGATAGATAGATAGATAGATAGATAGATAGATAGATAGATAGACTAGGATGATAAACAGACAACAGACAGACAGACAGACAGACAGATAGACAGACAGGTAGATAGATAGATAGATAGATAGATAGATAGATAGATAGATAGATAGATAGATAGACTAGGATGATAAACAGACAACAGACAGACAGACAGACAGACAGACAGACAGACAGATAGACAGACAGGTAGATAGATAGATAGATAGATAGATAGATAGATAGATAGATAGATAGATAGATAGAAACAAAAGACTGATTATAGATAGATAGATATATAGATAGATAGATAGATAGATAGAAACAAAAGACTGATGATAGATAGATAGATAGATAGATAGATAGATAGATAGATAGATAGATAGAAAAAAGACTGATGATAGATAGATAGATAGATAGATAGATAGATAGATAGATAGATAGATAGATAGATACCAAAGACTGATGATAGATAGACAGACAGACAGACAGACAGATAGATAGATAGATAGATAGATAGATAGATAGATAGATAGATAGATAGATAGAAAAAAGACTGATGATAGATAGATAGATAGATAGATAGATAGATAGATAGATAGATAGATAGACTAGGATGATAAACAGACAACAGACAGACAGACAGACAGACAGATAGACAGACAGGTAGATAGATAGATAGATAGATAGATAGATAGATAGATAGATAGATAGATAGATAGACTAGGATGATAAACAGACAACATACAGACAGACAGACAGACAGATAGACAGACAGACAGATAGACAGACAGGTAGATAGATAGATAGATAGATACAAAGATAGATAGATAGATAGAAACAAAAGACTGATGATAGATAGATAGATAGATAGATAGATAGATAGATAGATAGATAGATAGATAGATAGATAGAAACAAAAGACTGATGATAGATAGATAGATAGATAGATAGATAGATAGATAGATAGATAGATAGATAGATAGATAGATATCAAAGACTGATGATAGATAGATAGATAGATAGATACCAAAGACTGATGATAGATAGATAGATAGATAGATAGATAGATAGATAGATAGATAGATAGATAGATAGATAGATAGACTAGGATGATAAACAGACAAACAAACAGACAGACAGACAGACAGACAGATAGATAGATAGATAGATAGATAGAAAAAAAGACTGATGATAGATAGATAGATAGATAGATAGATAGATAGATAGATAGATAGATAGATAGATAGATAGAAACAAAAGACTGATTATAGATAGATAGATAGATAGATAGATAGATAGATAGATAGATAGAAACAAAAGACTGATGATAGATAGATAGATAGATAGATAGATAGATAGATAGATAGATAGATAGATAGATAGATAGATAGATAGATAGACTAGGATGATAAACAGACAAACAAACAGACAGACAGACAGACAGACAGACAGATAGATAGATAGATAGATAGATAGATAGATAGATAGATAGATAGAAAAAAAGACTGATGATAGATAGATAGATAGATAGATAGATAGATAGATAGATAGATAGATAGATAGATAGAAACAAAAGACTGATTATAGATAGATAGATAGATAGATAGATAGATAGATAGATAGATAGATAGATAGAAACAAAAGACTGATGATAGATAGATAGATAGATAGATAGATAGATAGATAGATAGATAGATAGATAGATAGATACCAAAGACTGATGATAGATAGATAGATAGATAGATAGATAGATAGATAGATAGATAGATAGATAGATAGATAGACTAGGATGATAAACATACAAACAAACAGACAGACAGACAGACAGACAGATAGATAGATAGATAGATAGATAGATAGATAGATAGATAGATAGATAGATAGATAGATAGATAGATAGAAAAAAAGACTGATTATAGATAGATAGATAGATAGATAGATAGATAGATAGATAGATAGATAGATAGATAGATAGATAGATAGATACCAAAGACTGATGATAGATAGATAGATAGATAGATAGATAGATAGATAGATAGATAGATAGATAGATAGATAGATAGATAGATAGATAGACTAGGATGATAAACATACAAACAAACAGACAGACAGACAGACAGACAGATAGATAGATAGATAGATAGATAGATAGATAGATAGATAGATAGATAGATAGATAGATAGATAGAAACAAAAGACTGATGATAGATAGATAGATAGATAGATAGAAAAAAAGACTGATGATAGATAGATAGATAGACTAGGATGATAAACAGACAAACAAACAAACAAACAGACAGACAGACAGACAGACAGACAGATAGATAGATAGATAGATAGTGATAGACAATGTGCCATATGAATGTGGTAATCATTTGGTAACATGGCACTGCCAACGTCCAGCACAACGCACTTTTGTAAGGCTTGTTCAGGATCACTGATGTTGTGTCCAATGAGCGCAGAGGGGAATCCCTCTTCACCAATATTATGCGCGCTCTGGCACTCACAGCGTTAACGCGAACGCGCACATTGGCTTGACATTCCCCTCCCACGCGCCGGCCGTCCTTTAAATGCTCGCTCTGCGCTTTAAATAGCAGGTGCTACAAACTGTGTCCCTGCATACACACACACTCATCATTATCATCACCACCGCAATGTCCACCGCCAGCGCTGAGACGACCGCACAGCTGCCCCCGGCTGCAGGCAGGGTGTTCTTTCAAGCCGGCGGGGGTTGCGCCGGTTCCAGCCCGCTGCAGCGAGATGACCCGGTGCAGAAGAAGCAGGGCAAAGTGACGGTGAAGTACGACCGCAAGGAGCTGCGGAAGAGACTCATTCTGGAGGAATGGATCATTGAACAGCTGAGCGAACTGTACGACTGTGAGGTAAGACTAGACCGGAACCTATATTCTATTATTATTATTATTATTATTATTATTATTATTATTATTATTATTATTACTATTTTACGTATAAAAAAATGACACTAAAAAAAATCAATATAAATTTTTTTTTTAAATATAATTTAGTTTTTAGCTGAATTTTAAATTTTAAATATTTATTTAATCTTATTTAGCTTTATCTTGTCTTGTTTTATTCTAAAATGTTATCTTAATTATTTTTTCAATTTCATTTAATAGTTTTTTTTTAATTTAAAATATTTTTATAAAATTGTTTAAAACATTTACATTTTTTATTAGAATTTACTTTCTTTTATTACTAGCCTTTATATGCAGAATTTTACAGTACTTGTTCAGTATTTCTGGTGTAACCTGAGGTTAAGTGTTTTGAACAAGGGCACAATGGGAATAAATCATAGATCACCCCTTTGTTGGATTCATATCTTCAACCTTTAAATCTACAACCAGTCTAGATCTTTAACCACAAAGCTACTCCGCTGCCATAGGTTTATACATTGATATATTGTCGTCTCCTTTGTTTGACCTACATTTGCCTTCATTAAAGCGATGCTGTAACGGACGGCACTGCAGCCTGGTATCTTTACAGGGTGGCATCCTTTAGCATCAGTCCTCATTTAAAGAAGAGAAAATGTCCTTTTTGCTGACTTGTGTAAGGGATCTCATTGCTCTGTGCAATGTGCCTCTTTTGTTCTCACTCTGTCTATCTCCTTCAGTATTTCTATTCTGCGGCTGCTTGCTCTTTTTCTGCTGATGCTGTTTTGGCCCCAGAGAGACTATAGAGAGAGAATTGCAAGTTTTACTTGTGAGGCAGAATAACACTGACCACAATAAAATGCTTATGTGGGTTTTCCAAATTCTGAATGAGTAAAAATCAGGTAATTGACATTTGGGTATTTAAAATTAAAGTTAATGGAGGAGGACATTTATCTTTTCCCATCTAAGCAGACATGAGCATATGGTAAATTAAGCTTTAACACGGTCTCTTGGGACTTGAGCTTTTCCAGTCGGTCTGTAGACAGAATTTCTTTGCATCTCATGGGTGCTTATAGCGAGATATCTGATGGCAGTAGTACCTGGCAGTCAGATGTTGAAAAGAGAGAGACAGACAGAAGGAGAAAGAAGGTGTACCATATGATTTTGTGTGTGTCTGTCTATTTGTGTAAGCTATTTTCAGCCAGTTTCTTTCAATTTGATGATCCTCTGTTACCAGGGACCCCCATGGAAAGATAAATAAAACAAAGGATTTTCTGTAAAAATCTAAAAACATTCTATACATTTTAAAATTATCTGTTAAACATTATAGAATGCAATGAAGTTTGTTATTAATGAAATGTATTATAAAATGTGACTGACACTGCTGGTAATACAAACTTTTAGACCCCCAATTTATTGTAATGCATAGTATTTGTTTAGCCAAATGAAGTTTTGTGGCAATTAAACTGTATTGTATTTGTGTTGTTAACAGTAGCGGTTCTAGCTTTTGGGGAGAGGGGGGTGTTGGTGGTGATTGTAAATGAGATTACTGGTGGAGTTCAGGGCGCCCACTTGTCTGTGTGGGCTGCCCATGTCGCCCATGCCTAAATCAACCACTGGTTGTTAACATAAACACCAAAAGCTTAGGATATTGTTTACAAGCACCACAATCTAGGCTAATCAGATTAGAGCTAGTAAAAGAGTTGTTTACTCAGGTGTATTTTAATGGCCTGTCATGTTTACATCCGATACAAGAGGAGGTCACACATATTGTACCCAATAACCATTAACAGCTCAATGCTCATTGAATAGCAGTTTACAATAACAGGCTATATACTTTACAGAAATATCAAGGTCCTGAGTACTGTATGCCAGCTGCAACAATAAACACAAGAAATATATTTCAGTGCAATGCAATTAAGCTTTAGTTAACCTCCTGAGACCCGAGCATGACTGCTGTGTGCATTTTCCATTTCCCTTTTTGATTTGTAACTAGTAGCACCTAATAAAAATAAAAAAAATTTTAAAAACTGATGTCCACATCTGCAGCCTGAAACTGAACTTTTGATCAGATTTTAGGAGTGTATTGCATTTAGCTGCATAGGAAAGCTATAGGATGCTCCCTTGCTCCTTATTAAGTGAATGACTTAACCTCCAGTGTGCTGTCTGTCTGCACTGGTCTTATTCTCATCCTAACTTATTTACATCCTAACTCCATATAAAGCCTCTGAAAGCAACATTTTCCAGTTTTTGGATGAACCCATTTATTCTCAGTGTGAAAATGCACAATAAATATACAGGAATGCATTTACTAATGTTAATGAATAAAACCGTATTGTACACTAATAACAAAATAAAATATAACAAAATTTATATTAAAATTAAGTTAAATGATGTGTTAATTGAAATGGATTCAAAATAACTAACATGTTTTTTCAAATTTGGAGGAAATAATGTCCCAAAATCCATATATGTGGACATCATATTTATAAGCATGCTGACGTGTGAAAAATGAATGATTGCGTTTTTTTAAGCGGCATATCAATTGAAACTAGAGATGCTACTCTTTATACCCAAAACAGGTTTCAATGAAAAAACTTAAAAAGGTTTCTTACCAGAGGCACTTATGTTGGCTCTGCGCCGTAGAAATGCTTCATGGAAATCAAGGTCTTGTTGTTGTTTCACGTGATTCCGTGCGCCAGAATTTTAACCCTTAAATGACAGTCTAGAGTGCTGTGAACAGTATTCAGTCAGTTTAAATTCATTTAAATTATTGCGTATAGAGAAGCCAAAATACAACGTCCATGCATGTGGACACAGGGTTGCACAAGGTTAAAGATTATAAGTGGTACTTAATAAGGAAAGCATCACTATTGCTATTGCTCATACGTTTTTGAACAAACCCCTAACCCTAAATTAGTAAACTTCAGCATTTATATCACTTGGGACTTGGAGGTGGGCTTTTTTGGCCGCAGGCCCTGGCAACCACCCACAACACCCTAGTGTCATAGCAATAAGTTTTGCATGGGAAAGCACCACTCACAATTTCTAAGAAATGTACAAATCTAGTTATAATGCTGAGATTGCAGTATTTATGTCTAATTTTGTCTTGTCGAGTTCAATTGGAGAATAACTAATAATTCGGTTCTCATTAGCTCCGGTTATTACAGACTGATCACACAGTGAATTCGTCAATAGTAAGCTCCAGTTTTTGGGTGAAATGTCCACAGACATGTCCTTTTGGTGCCAAAAGAGAAGTAGTCGTAAATAATGTAATAGAGTTGGCGTGCTGAGTGACTCCAGCCAGGTCTCCTAAGCAACCAAATTGGCCCGGTTGCTAGGGAGGGTAGAGTCACATGGGGTAACCTCATCATGATCGCTATAATGTGGTTCGTTCTCGGTGGGGCGCGTGGTGAGTTGAGTGTGGTTGCCGCGGTGGATGCGTGAAGCCTCCACACACGCTATGTCTCCGTGGCAGTGCGCTCAACAAGCCACGTGATAAGATGCACGGGTTGACGATCTCAGATGTGGAGGCAACTGGGATTCGTCCTCCGCCACCCGGACTGAGGCGAATCACTACGTGACCACGAGGACTTAAAAAGCACAACTGGGAGAAAAATAAAAAAAATAAAAAATAAAATAAAAAATAATAATAATAATATATATAATAGAGTTAACAGGAATGCATATTTTAATAATGCCACTCCCTATCCCAAACCCCAACCCTAGACCTAACTGTCAGTGGAATACAAATTTAACTTTAGAGCGAAAGTGCAACCTCAGGATTGCACTGATCATTCTTTATTTAAACGCGATTACTTCCTGGTTCCCACGGTAATAACTGTTCATTTTGTTTATGGAAAGTTTTTATCTGTTTTACCATGGAAACAGACAGTTTCTGAGCGGATTTGCGTGTCGCTCAGTTATAACATCACCATTCTGCAATATGGCTGTTAGGATTAATGGAAGGTGCTGTTTAGCTTTGATACCTCAAAAAAACCAATTTAAGGAAGGAAGAGAGGTCAGAATGGGATTACTTGCTGCCAGTGAATGTTTTCTCTGGAGAAGTGAGAGAATTATTGCCAACTAAACATTAAGGCCCGAAACAAACTCTACTCCAGTACAGAACAGCGATGTATCCCTTACAGGCTTACGCAGAACAACTGTAGGATTTTTTTGTTGTTCCTCTGTAATACAGTGCGTGTTTGTGTGTCAGAGCACTGATGGGATTTACCTTTGTAAAACTGGTCCGTCAGGAGGTCATTAGGGTATTGAATGTAAAATGAGGTAGTACACATGTGAGATAATGATGGAGTCCTCAGTCTAACTTACTCCTCAAATCAATGGAGGTCATAAACTGCTGCATAAGCTCTTTTCTGTACAGAGGATTCTGTCTATTATGGGCTCAGTGCTGCAGTTTGCAAGCATGCAGATTAACAGTGTGTGTCTGTGTGTAATAAAAGCTGGATACTGCCATGACTGGATGTAAAAGCTAATTATCAGAATCACTGCTGTACCACTTGGCATGCCGTGGCTTTTTAGCAGCTGGTTTGCAGTGCAGAATCAAGCAATAGTGTTGTTTTATGTAGTTTACTTAAAAATGTCAGGAAATGTGCCATTTATGCTAATGCTAATGACAAAAAAACTGTGTCAACCCTGTTACATTTTAAATATTTTTGGCTTGAATTGGAAAAAAATAATAACCCATTACTTCTGTTTCAAAACATGTTTTATGTCAACCTTGTTACATTCTAAATGTTTTGGGGTTGAATGGAACAAAAATAAACTATATTTTCTTTTTTCTTTTTTTTTTTTTTGTTGGATTTTCTCCACTTTTCTCCCCAATTTGGCATGCCCAATTCCCAGTGCACTCTAGGTCCTCCTGGAGGCATAGTGACTCGCCTCATTCCGGGTGGCCAGGGTTGGGAGTGTTACTTTTGAAATGTATTCCACTACAGATTACAGAATACATGCTGTAAAATGTAATTTGTAACATATTCCATTAGATTACGCAAGGTCAGTAATGTATTCTAAATACTTTGGATTACTTCTTCAGCTCTGGTAGATTTTTTCACTTGTTTTGACTATAAAAACTCTGCCAGTACAGGAAGACAAATACACATGTTAAAAATACATTCTCTGAAAAACCTAAATATCTTATGCAGTGTTGTTTCTAAAACAAGAAAAATCAAATTGATCTTGTTTTAAGGATTTTTAGATATTTTTACAGGAAAACAATAAAAGAATTATCATCAAGAATACGATTTTTGCCCTAATATCAAAATGTCTTACTAGAAAAAAAATTATTATGATCCAACGTGAATTTTCTTGATAGAAAAATATGATCGTGTCTGGTAACGTGCATGTAAAATATTTTGTATTTTAAATACGTAATCCCGTTACATGTATTCCGTTACTTCCCAACCCTGCGGGTGGCGGAGAATGAATCTCAGCTGCCTCCACGTCTGAGACCGTCAATCCACACATCTTATCATGTGGCTTGTTGTTCATGTTACCGCGGAGACCTAGTGCGTGTGGAGGTGTCACGCTGTTCTCTGCGGCATCCACACACAACTCACCACAAGCCCCACTGAGAGTGAGAACCACATTATAGCGACCATGAGGAGGTTAACCCAACGTTACTCTGCCCACCCTAGCAACCGGGCCAATTGATTGCTTAGGAAGCCTGACTGGAATCACTTGGCATGCCCTGGATTCGTACTTGTGACTCCAGGTGTGGTAGTCAGCGTCTTTACTTGCTGAGCTACCCAGGCCCCCTTTCAAAAAACTTTTTGTCAACCCTGTTACATTTGAAATCTTTTGGGGTTGAATGGAAAAATAATCCATTACTTCTCTGCCAAAAAAAGTTTTGTCAATCCTGTTACATTCTAAATGTTTTGGGGTTGAATAAAAAAAATAATAACCCATTACTTTTCTTTCCAAAAATTTTTTGTCAACCCTGTTACATTTTAAATGTTTCGGGGCTAAATGTAAAAAAAAAAAAAAAAATCCTTTACTTCTATTAATCCATTACAAAATATTTTGTCAACCCAGTTACATTCGTTTTGATGTTGAGTGGGAAAAAAATAATAACATTGGGGTTGAATGTCACAGGGTTTAATAATTGTATGAAAAATGAAACTACATAGTGAAAGCATGACCTTGGGATTGAATGGACAAATATATGGACATATACACATTCAAATTCACACACACACACAACACGGCAAAATGATCTTCCACATTCACCCCATTTGGTTTCAGCTAAAATGCCCGTCGGCAAAAGATACCCACAGCCCCCTCCCCTGTATTCCTCTTTAATAAGGGGGGAAGGGATTTATCTTTGAGGTTAAACGCTTCAGGGGTCTGTCTCTCTGATATCTTGGGAAATACAGTACATTTTATTTCAACTGTTTGTACTGATAGAGTGTGTATCAGAAACTACAAATGCCTCCATTCATTTTGTTCTTGTTTGTGGATCTCATATTTTCACCTTCACCTGACATTGCTGAATCAAACATTATAAGCCTCATTCTACAGACCGAAGGACCCAGGTCATAAATCTTCCCTGACATACAGAATTTGTGTGCACATGGTGTTTTATGACCACATATGTCCACAGTACAGTACAATCTGCTTATGTATGTGAGGTGCAAATTGTGCAAGGTTGCCAAGTATATACTCGAGTATATATATATATATATATATATATATATATATATATATATATATATATATTTTATTTTTATTTTTATTTTTTTTTATAAATACATATTGCTATTTGCACATCTGGTTAGATGCAAACTGCATTTCATTGGCTCTGTACCTGTACTCTGCACAATGACAATAAAGTTGAATCTAATCTAAACTTGAATCTAAAAAGTAGTAGTATTAGAATGGAATTAGGCTAGTTTTGATTGAACAATGGGCTGCCTTAACACAAAGACCTGGCAACTCTAAAATTGTGGATCATGTGTGGGAGAGTTTGTGTGATTTTTGAGTATTGCCGTCGGCTTTCATGTATACACATCACACTTTGCTGCAAGACATCGTTCTCTGTTTGCTATTCTGATACAAATCCTCAGTGACCTGACCTGTCTGTTCTGAGAGAGAGAGAGAGAGAGAGAGAGAGAGAGAAAGAGAGATTTCTCTGCTTTGTGTTTGCCAATGAAACACCAGTCGACTGTACAATGAGGTATGGTGCACAGATATTTCAAGTGAAGGTGTCTGGTTGGTTCTGCAGACTGGCAGAGCTCATTCAACACTCTGGACTGATGGCACACATATTCAGTACCCAGAATCCACCTGCAGGGCTTTTCATGCACAATAGAGGGACATTATTTACCTCTGAAAGCACATTTGCACAGCTGGAACATATGATTTATTATAGTGGTCATCAATGACATCAGAGTGAAAACAGCAAATGAAATGATCGTTTGAGATGGCCAATGGCTGTAATGGATATCAGCTCTGTGATTGATTGGCCATGTCTTGTCAGTTAGCTTGACTGATCTGCTGATTGTGGGGCTTTATCAGGTTAATTAATGGTGGATGGTATTGTCTTTTTCCCTATTTTCTCTCTTTAGGGCACTAGGGAGTGCACACCCACACCCACACCCACAAAGAGGTCTAAGAATATTAGTCCTGGTATTCGTGAATGTTTAAGCGCATGATATATGAGCTAATCTTGACAATAGCCAGCCTACTGATTGGATCATTATTTATCAAACAAATCTATTTAGTTTAAAATGGGCAAGGGAGTGTTCTAAAAGGCTGATTTGTCAAAGTCTTCATTTGTAGTGCATACAGTTCATAAATGTGTGGGTGTTGATGTGTATACAAAGTCTTGCACAGTGGGATGATATCTTTAAAAGACTGCAGACCGATACACATACTAACTTAGGATGGGAATCGAAAGGAGTTTAACAATTCCGGGTCAGATTCCTCTTTATTCAGATCGGAAAACTCTTGAGTAGAATACAACATAAATGCCATTCATCCGAAGGTGTGCATGCGTGTAGTCTTTATAGATTCTGGACATACATCATCTGGGTACATGGGTATTGACCTGTGACCCAATTTTTTTTTTTTATACTGGTTCCTAACTCTAATACTAACACACACACACTCTCAAACTTATCAGACCAGCACTAATCATTTTGACCTGCTTCGTGTCAAGTCTCTCTCTTTCTCTTACTTTCTCTCCTATCGTATCTGAGGCATGACTCTTAGTCAAAGCAGCTTTCGAGAGAGAGATGGTTCGCTGGTATATCTGTAAAGCTGTATTAGAAATGTTGCTGTTTAAAAAAAAAAAATTTTTTTTAAACATGGTGTCACGGGTTGCTGACGATTTTTCTCTTTAGGAAGGTCAAAGCTGAGTCTGCCTTTGAAAAAATATAACTAACATACACACATTGAATTGCACACACCACATACATGCTTAAAAATAGCAAAACTAGGCTACAGACAGACCTGTTTTCTGTTAATGGATTTGTAGAGATCTGTGTGTGTGTGTGTGTGTGTGTGTAAAACACAATAAAATTTTTAACATTGATGGTCATTGCACACTTGGCCAGGGGTGATCGCCATTGGCTGTCTGATGTCTGGCCTACTTAGCTAATGTATATGTGTGGACAGTGTTGGGTAATGTTACTTTTAAAAGTAACTCATTAGAATATTGCGTTACTCCTTAAAAAAGTAACTTAATTAATTAAAAATATATTTTTTATGGAAAGTAAAGCGTTAAGTTACTTTTGCATTACTTTTGCGATACATTTTTCTCACAGCAACTTTCTCTTCTGCTATGCATTCCATACAAATAATCCATGCATTGCATACAAGAGACATTACAGGTCATGCTAGCTACTGTACAACACTCATGCCAGAACAACAGAAGTAAACAAACAGATATTTAGAAAGTAGGTCTTCACATCATATTTACAATAAAGAATCAATAACATGAATATGCATGATTTGTTTTAATAAACAACATGGGGGGGGGGGGCCTGGGTAGCTCAGTGAGTATTGATGCTGACTACCACCCCTGGAGTCACGAGTTTGAATCCAGGGCGTGCTGAGTGACTCCAGCCAGGTCTCCTAAAACCAAATTGGCCCGGTTGCTAGGGAGGGTAGAGTCACATGGGGTAACCTCCTCGTGGTCGCGATTAGTGGTTCTGGCTCTCAATGGGGTGTGTGGTAATTGTGCGTGGATCGCGGAGAGTAGCATGAGCCTCCACATGCTGTGAGTCTCCGCGGTGTCATGCACAACGAGCCACGTGATAAGATGTGCGGATTGACGTCTCAGAAGCGGAGGCAACTTAGACTTGTCCTCCACCACCCGGATTGAGGTGAGTAACTGTGTGTAATGAGGTACAAGGGAAAGGAGGAGGCAAGAACCGGCTTGACAATATAAATAATAATTTAATAATGAACTTAAACAAAAAGACAAAAACAAACACATGCCGGGCAGCTGCCTGTAACTCACTCTCTCTAGAACTGCCGCCTCCGGTCGCCTTTATCCTTCTTGAGGGCTTGATTAGCCTGATTAGGGGCCGGGTGTGCAGCATCACGACCCGGCCCCGCCCTACTCCCTGACACACCGCGCCACCATGAGGACCTACTAAGTAGTGGGAATTGGGCATTCCAAATTGGGAGAAAACGGGGATAAAAAACAAAAAACAAAAAAAGAAACAAGGCAGCCAATATGAATAATGAAGAATAACCACTGTCTTACCTAAACCAGCAAAGTCCATCACTTGAACCTGCATCATATATGTCATCATGTGTGGTGCCCATCGACAATGCCAGAGTCAACTTATGATGTTTTTCAAAAGTCAGGATAAAATTCAGTGGGGAATGCCAGCCTAACATGTTCAAGGAATAAGTCTGATGAATAAATGAATATTTTTCTCTTAAGTCATCTCAGTGCACACTTGTTTTGAGTTGATCCATGGTGCGTACAGATGCCACAACTTCAAAGGCGCATGTTGACACAACTTGAATGGAATCGTTTTTAATACTATCAAAATTTCATTAAAAAAGTTTGGTTCATGAATCAAACTACATGTTTATTATAAAACAAAAATGTCGAATATTTTTAGAAACTAAGACATTTTCTCTGCGTACACAATCGATGTAGAACATTGCTCGGAGCCACTGATCCAGAATCTTTTCTCATCCCATTCCCCCAGTTACAGGGTGCTGTAACATGGAGCAGTTCGGCTGCATAAGTCAGTGAATTGAGCGAGTATTTCACCCTGTGTATCATGTCATGGCCAGTGGAAGACTAGTCTTATAATCCCTCTGCCTAAAAGCGTTTACTGATTTTTTTTACACAGTGTATATTACACACGAATCAACCGCGTTTCACTCAACCGAATGTTGACCTCATATTACCCTAAAACACGAAATGCGTTGATTGACAGGCGAAATCTGTATCTAAAAGGTGATTGGCTCTTTTACCTGCAAGGCGGGACTTCCTTTCTACATCCATCGATTGTTAAGTGCTAGAGCTTATTGGCTGGGTGTTCCAATTTCTCCAATTCATTTAAATAGAAATGACTCGTCTATATGCTAAATAGTCTCTGGCCTCACACTCTATAGAACAACAATGCCCATCATGCACTACGTCTCCTGCCCGAAGTTTCACACTTTTACTCCTGATTTCTCGCAATACAGGGACAGCAGAGGTGTACAAAAGCAACGCCTTACTTTATTTAAAAATCAACTCCGATATTATCGTCTAAAATAAAGAATATTGCATACTTTACTCGTTACTCTAAAAAAGTAATCTGATTACATAACGTGTATTACTTTTATCGCATTACCCCCAACACTGTGTGTGGACTGATCTGTTCTAATGATCTAGTAGTCTAATGCTTAGTGTTTGTACTGTACTGAAACACACACATCGTCATAAGTTTGGATACACCTACTCATTATTACTACTTTCTAGAATGTCCAGATATCATTATTATTAAAATATTCATAGGCTAATGCTATTATGTTTTTATTGTTGTAGTCTTATACTTGTTTTTTGTGTGTCCAAACTTTCACTGGCACCATTTATAGATTCTTTTATTTTTTTTATTTTTTTGTTGCATTGCACAGTAATGGGCATTTCACTACCATTACACTGAAATGTATGTAATGAACAAACTTTGAAACAAATCAACCTTCATGTTTACTTGATGAAGTAGGGGTGAATTTGAAGAGTCAATCCTGGATTTATCCTTCCTGGATTTGCTGTGACACTCACACAAACACAACACATTGGCAATGACAATTGCTGTTTCATAATGATTGTGTACGGAGTGGCTGACGATTTATTGTATAATGTGTGATGATGTATTATTCCATCTCTCTCTCAGGCCATTCCAAACCAATTGCTACATGGAAAATACCTCCCTCTCTCTTTCACCTTTAAAGGGGGGAGTGTATTTTTAGACTTCATCTCATCCTGTGTGTAGTATGTGTGTGTTTGCGTCTGTCATCACATTGGCACAGCATTCTGATTAATGACTTTACAGATTAACCTTAGCTTGTGACCAGAGAGTTTACTGATGCTTTCTAGATCACTTCTTAAATGTTTCTCATAAAGCATTATTCCTTATTCCAATCTATGTTTTTTCACATCAGCCTCAGAAAAATTGCTCAGTGGTTTCTCTTAGTGGACTTAATGTACAGCTCAATTAAGTATCAATTTGGTTGCAGATGTTTCTCCTAAAATTCACTTGGAGAAATAAAATGGCTACAAATGATACCATCGTTGACATACAGTAAGAGTATCGAGCAATAACAATTGACGTGAATAGCATAGCTCAGATCATTTGGTCTTGGAAGAATGTGATGAGAAATGTTTGAGTTCATATTCATATTTTCGACTGCAGACTTTGGTATCTTGGTAAATCTGAGCACAGTTGGAGACATTGTTGGGATCTCTTCTGAAACTCTAGAGGAGACACATGTGAGATTACTAAAGGGCATTCATGGAAGACAAATCTGAGAAGCAGGAGACTAAGTCTACATTTGATGTTCTTTCTGTCTAAGAGAAGCAATTGAGATATTAAAGACCTGTGTTTGATCTGTGTTAGGAGGAGGAAATGCCAGAGGTGGAGATCGACATTGATGATCTGCTGGAAGTGAACAGTGAAGACGAGAGAACCATAAAACTACAGGTAAACCCATATATATGTGTGTGTTCGTGAGTTAGAGAGTTTAGTTTCTAATAAAAGAGGGTAAAATTCTGTTTGTTTTAGCCTTTGAAGATGTTTATGTGTCTCAATCCATGATATCTCTCTGTTTTTGTCCATCTTGTCAGGAATCACTGTCAGACTGCTTCAAACCCACTGATGTAAGTCATTATGCACAAAAAAGTCACCAACAGCTCTAGTCCAAAACCTTGTGCTGCCTAGACAGACAGCATTTTAAGACAATGTGGGGCCTATTTTAAAAGCGCTAGTGCTAAGCGCTGTGCTTCAAGCCGTACGGCCAAAGTAAATGGGCATGGCCACGAAGTTTTGTTATTTTCGTACAAACATGCGTTTAAGTCTAGTCGCAAGTGGGTTTGGTGAAATTGCGCATGCAAAGCGCTAATGGGCTGGGTCAAGAGCAAATTAATTCTGAAGTTCTTTTCTGGCACCGTTTGTGTCCTATTATATAGTCCATTCCCTGTCAAGCACCAGCGATATAAACAAAGACAGCACGTTCATAAGAAGCTGGTAGTGTAAGTGGATTGTATGCAATCATTTAAAAGAATAGAAATATGGACTTGCATTCAGGCATATTTCTATGACAGTGATATGCTCCTTTTACATTATATGCATTGGAAATTGTGGTTCTTGTCAGGATTTGGATGTAGGCTCCATTAAATTATAGCGAATATAAGTATTATTAATAATTTTCATCTACTAACACACAAATCATGGCTAGTATTAACAGTGCTTCTATCGGCATCTCAGGTTAGGCTGTGGATCGAGGGATATTTGCACGCACTTCATTTCTGCTGGTCAACTTTGATTTTGAAAAATTACATTCATTTATTGAAACACAAAAAAAAAATTAAACAAAAATATTTCTAAATTCAATTTAGACTTTAAATGAAACGAAAATATAATAAAAACAACGTAGTCAGAAATCATACCAAATCCAAACATTTTACCCTGTCCAACTTCTTCCCCTTCTACAGTGACTTACTCTAACGACACTCTATGACAACAGGTGGAAAAATACCAATATAAATTAGATCAAAAATACAATTGTAAATATAAACATAAAAACAATAACTAAAAAATACACCATGACCTCTAGAACATTTAACACAAATGTATTTCGTAAAACGGCTACAACAGTGATCGTCAGGGACATAATTTGATGTTCCAATATATTTTCAGAGTTTGGACATGAACTTTATTACCACCTGCTGGTAAAATCTCCAAACTGCCATTGCAGGAACTGATTTTAGACTTTGCGCTGAGATTAGATGTGCTTCTCAAACATCTTAGCGCAATTACATATTTCTCAATAAAATAGCAAATTGCGCTTTGCACCACTTCGTTTACATAAAATACACCCACAGTTTGCGCTCATACACCCACAGAAACACTCACACCCATGCCCACTTGCGCTTTGCAGTGGCACGAAAAATGTTTGGCCATTAAAAGGAAAATTAAAATTTGGTCATCATTTACTCATCCTCATCTCTTTGACTTTCTTCCGTGGAACACAAAAGAGAAATGTTAGGCAGATTGTTAGTCTGAGTCACCATTTACTTTCATTGCATCTTTTTTCCATGCGAGTAAGTGAATAAAAGTAAATGGTGCAGGATGCGCGTGCCAAGTGTAATTCTGCCTTCATGTGCTATGGAAATTATCCATCTTCCCACTTCTAAAGTGGTAATTACGAGTACGTCATGTTCAAGTGCTTTGTTGTCGGAAATAACACAAAACATGGCAGATGCCAGGCTGTGGCGGTTCTAGCTTGTATGGCACCCTGGGCGAACCCCCACTTCAGCAACAACCCCCCTGGCAAGGGCCCCGTGCTGCCCCAAGCAAGATGCCGCCCTGGTTGCCCGTGTCGCCTGTGCCTAAATCCACCACTGATGCCAGGTTCATTCATACATATTTCTTGAGGAACTTTTATTTTGACACCATAACACATATTACTCTGCTTGCTGATGATAATGGAATTTTGGTCAAATACAAGCTATTTTCATGGTGTAAAAATGTACAACATACATAGAATGGTTGCTGATATACATAAATTAATATGACCAAAATGGCAAGCGCTAACAATTAACTGTATTTAGAAAAATTAACAAGACCTGTCATGCAAAACAGAAACTATGCTCTCCTCCACCTTGTTGAAAGTTTAGAACACCTCCCAGCTCGGAAACTCGGGTATCAAAATTATATTTGAGTTTCCCGGTCATAATTACGACTTGAGGGGTCATTCGTCGTGCAACTTCCGAGTGGGAAACTCATATTTACGATCATTCCGATAGCATGTAAAGGCAGCATAAATAAAGCACTTAGCGCACGTAAGCAAACAGAACTGAACTCTGAGCACTTCTGTTACTCTAAGCATGAGATTTTAATGTGAAGCAAAGAACCGCTCTGAAAACACTGTAATAATGCTCTAATTTAATATAGACTGGACAAAGCAGCGCAAATAAACTTTGAAGCAAGCCGACTATTTATTTATTTAATTAAATTGCAGCCCTTTGCGATTTAATAATCACACGAGGTCATATCGCGATTTCAATTTTATTTCGATTAATTGTGCAGCCCTAATATATACTATGTAGACACGAGGCAGTTCACTAGGTTTTGAAACAGAGTCATAGATTACACACAAACTGATACTGATTACATACAGACTACAAACAATCTGTATTTGTCTTTTTATTCATACTGTATCAGTCAGTCCAGTGCTAGCACAGTCACATACTGTACAGACACAGCTCCAGGACATGGGAGTGGATTTCATATGAGCCCACTGACCTGAAAACGTGTTTAAAGGATCCATGCGACACTATGAAAATCAAAGTGCACAAGACCTACAGTAGAGACACTAACCCAATGACCCACACACACACAGCCAAAGCACACACATGCAGTGATCACTAACTGTCCTATGATGTAAAATTCAGTTGATCTAATCACAACCACACATAAACACACTTACCCCATCCATCATTATGATGTAAATAAAAAGCCCACACAGTCTGTTTGACTGCCCTTCTCTTTGTCTCTCTACACCAGGAATTTGTGCGCGAGCTGCTCGGTAGGATAAGGGGAATGAGAAAACTCAGCGCTCCACAGAAGAAAAGCTTTTAAGTGCTTGAAAATGCAAACGACAATCCAGCTACCTTGACTGCAGGTCCCACAATCGATCAATCAGCATAGAGTCACAACACAGCATACAACACGCAAGGACTCCAGATCCCAGGATTCATTTCTCACCAGGAATCAATATACCAGAGTTCATTTTGCAAGGACACATATCCCACAATACAACGTACAAACAGTATTGTTCAGTACACATTACAAGCCATGTCTTCATTTCCCAATGCCCCAAGAGTCCCAGAGTTCATCCAGGACACCATCTAAAACTCGCACAGAGACTCGTAAACAATTTCAACAGCCACTTGGGTTAGTCTGTTGTTCCTAACCTCAACTTCTCAATTAGTCTTATAGGCTCACCACATAATCACATTGTTTGGTGCAGTATTACAGCTATTTGTATGCGACTACGACTGACTCCAAAGCTATTTTATGTTATTATTATTTATATTTTAATTTTTTTTATTTTAGTCACAATTTTTTTAGTATTTTTTACAATTGTTTTAATAGCCACTGGCCTTTGCCACCAATCTCAGAACAACTTATGTCCATGTAGTGTCCTGTTGTCATTTTTTCTGAATATCTGATCCTAGAACAGCAATGAATGGCCTACATTCACCAATAAATGTCAAACCTTACTTTGGCTATGTTCCGAATAGCATGCTAACATACTAATCGTACTATTTTTGCAGTATGTAGTGTGCACATTTTCTGCCAAAATGTGCAGTATACAACAGAGCAAACTTAGTGGAATATGCTTGACTTGACCTTCCATTTCCAGTGAGACAACGTAATATCAACCACGATTTGACTTTACTTAAAAAGTTTTAGAAAATATTGCAATAATAATGCAAAATAATCGTATTCCAAATTTCCAAAATTATAACTAGACAACGTTCACATGCAATGTAATGAGGTCATGTGACAACAATGTGTCATACTAATGTTTGCATAGTAGCATACTGTTTGACTTACAATTTTCAAAATACATTAGGAAACATAGAGTGTATAATATGGAAGCTGGATCCCACCATGGAAGAAAAAAAATAAGAGGTAATTCTGAATTTATATGTCACAGTTGCAACTTTATAATTTGCAATAGTGGGATCTAAAGTCGCAATTGCGAGATATAAACTTACAATCGTGAAATATAATGTAAGAATTACCTCTTATTTTTTATTCAGTAGCAGGATCCAGCTTCCACAGTACACACCATATATTTCCTAAATTATTTTATTGTGATTTCTCATAATTATGAGAAATAAAGTATGAATTGCGAGATCTAAAGTCACAATTACAAAATCTAAGTGCGCAATTGAGATATAAAGTTGCAATTGCAAGAAATAAGGTTGCAACTGCAAGATCTAAAGGCAAAACTAAGAAGTTGCAAATGCGATATCTAAAGTTGCAATTGCGAGATCTAAAGTTGCAATTGCGAGATCTAAATTCGAAATTGAAATAAAGTAGCAATTGAGAGATATGATCGAAATTGCAAGTCGCAACTGCGAGATCTAAAGTTGCAGCTGCGAGATCAAAGCCGCAACTGCGAGATCTAAAGCCGCAACTAAGAAGTTGCAAATGCGATATCTAAAGTTGCAATTGCGAGATCTAAATGCGAAATTGAAATAAAGTCACAATTGCGAGATATGGTCGCAATTACAAGTCGCAACTGCGAGATCTAAAGTTGCAGCTGCGAGATCTAAAGCCGCAACTGCGAGATCTAAAGGCGAAACTAAGAAGTTGCAAATGTGATATCTAAAGTTGCAATTGTGAGATCTAAAGTTGCAATTGCGAGATCTAAATGCAAAATTGAAATAAAGTCGCAATTGCAAGATCTAAATGCGAAATTGAAATAAAGTCACAATTGCAAGATATGGTCGCAATTACAAGTCGCAACTGCGAGATCTAAAGTTGCAGCTGCGAGATCTAAAGCCGCAACTGCGAGATCTAAAGGCGAAACTAAGAAGTTGCAAATGTGATATCTAAAGTTGCAATTGTGAGATCTAAAGTTGCAATTGCGAGATCTAAATGCAAAATTGAAATAAAGTCGCAATTGCAAGATCTAAATGCGAAATTGAAATAAAGTCGTAATCGCGAGATATGGTCGCAATTGCAAGTCGCAACTGCGAGATCTACAGCCGCAACTGCAAGATCTAAAGGCGAAACTAAGAAGTTGCAAATGCGATATCTAAAGTCGCAATTGCAAGATCTAAATGCAAAATTGAAATAAAGTCGCAATTGCAAGATCTAAATGTGAAATTGAAATAAAGTCGCAATTGCGAGATATGGTCACAATTGCAAGTCGCAACTGCGAGATCTAAAGTTGCAGCTGCGAGATCTAAAGCCGCAACTGCGAGATCTAAAGCCGCAACTGCGAGATCTAAAGGCGAAACTAAGAAGTTGCAAATGCAATATCTAAAGTTGCAATTGCGAGATATAAAGTTGCAATTGCGAGATCTAAAGTTGCAATTGCAAGATCTAAATGCGAAATTGAAATAAAGTCGCAATTGCAAGATCTAAATGCGAAATTGAAATAAAGTCGCAATTGCGAGATATGGTCGCAATTGCAAGTCGCAACTGCGAGATCTAAAGTCGAAACTAAGAAGTTGCAAATGCGATATCTAAAGTTGCAATTGCGAGATCTAAAGTCGCAATTGCGAGAAATAAAGTCAGAATTACTTTTTTATTTCTTTATTCAATGGCAGGATTAAAGCAACACAGTATACTGCTCAGTATTCAGTAAGTAGAAAGTTAGTATTCCTTTTCAAACACAGATGTTGATTTTATTGCATGTCATTCTTCCTTATCCCATTCACAACTTGAGCAAAGCATGATGGGATGTGTAGTCTTTCAGGGCCAGGAACACATAAATGGCACACGGTCTTTGTTTAATATTAACTTTAAGTCATTTAATTGCCTAGAGTACATATCAGTCTATCATGTATCCATCATATTTGTGGCTTGATAACATAATTCAGTAACTGTACTTTGATCTTGGATTGTGGTATACCTAAAGTTTAAAGGATTTGGGTGGGATGTGCTGCCCTAAAGTAAGAAGAAAAAAAATCCGGTTTTAATGATTCTAGATGACAACAAGGGCTGCATGACTATTTATAGATCTCTAATGAAAAGATGTACTGTGATGATTGTTAGCGCTAATGAGAGTTTAATGATCGCTGGATGAGGTATCTAGATTTATGACTCAAGCCATAAATGAAATCGCTCAAATCATTCGAATCTAGGCTTTTAACTACTTTATAAACATTATAAACTTCACATCATTGGTGTCATACTCGTGGGTTAGATTTGTGTTTGATGGTGTAAGTCGAATAACAAGGAATCCAGGAAAAACTATGGTGCTGTTTAAACTTCTAATCCTCTACAGTGTGGATGGACGATGTGTTTTGCTTGCCAGAGAGAAAGGGAAAAAAGTGAGATTTGTTCTGGATCCAGTCCTAAAATTCTGCAGGAATCTTCTTTTTGATTCAGTTGTTTCACAGATCTCCTATAAAATAAACGATGTGCAGATGCATCGATTGCCATCTGCTCTAATCAGAGCTGCTGTCGGCCTGCTACTAAGTATTGATGTGGATTTTAAAGTGATAGTTTCCCCAAAATTAAAATTCTTCCATCATTTACTAACCCTTAACCCCTAATGTCTTTCGAAACCTGAAAATAAATAAAAATGAACAGAATTTAAATTTTTGGGGTTAACTATTCCTTTAAGGAGATTGTGTGTTTTCAGGTATGCTTTGACCCTTCTCTCGGAGAAGAACATTCAGGGTTTAGGCTGATCTTTGAAGTATTTTTAGTTATTTTTGTTTTTAAAATGTTCGAGATGTATTTGAGGTGTATGAAAGCTTTATTTATGCATGTTTTATTGGCATGGTAGAAACGTTTGTTGATCCATCGCGTACTTAAGCGATGATTTGTCTGTTTTTATACCTTATTACAAGTATTACTCTTATTAATATTATATTCACTACTTTTTCTTCATTTTTACTGACTGCATATCTGCATTTTGGGTGTTTTTAATTTTTTTTTTTTTTTGGTTTGTTTTTTTGTTTAAATATATGTAAAGTGTGATCTTTTGTGCTGTTCTACTTACAATAAAAGCAAAATGTCTGAACAGTTGTAATAAAAAGTTCCCTTTCATTTGTGTTATTTTATAGTTTTAATGACTGATATTAATCAAAATAATGGAAACACTTTACAACAAATTTGTATTAGTTAACATTATCTAACAATAAACAA
Source organism: Myxocyprinus asiaticus (assembly GCF_019703515.2). Taxonomy (NCBI): domain Eukaryota; kingdom Metazoa; phylum Chordata; class Actinopteri; order Cypriniformes; family Catostomidae; genus Myxocyprinus; species Myxocyprinus asiaticus. The sequence continues at coordinate 9,104,872 of NC_059372.1, forward strand.
TACTTTTTCAGCACTTATTAATCTTAAAGGAATATTTTGGGTTCAGTACAAGTTTAGCTCAATCGACAGCATTTGTGGCATAATGTTGATCTGTAAAAGTTAAAATACTCACTGTTTCAAAAGTAAACCCACAAGATGTGAACAAATTGTGTGTGGAAAAATATAAAATCAATTACTTTCCTTTTCTTTGTAGAGTTATGTCTAATTTTACAACTTATTTGCCATGGCAACATAGCTTCGTAAACCCTGTAATCCTCCTAGTGCAATAGTTTACTGCAAAAATGATGATTTAAACAACTTTACAGCTTAAATAATGCATGACTTTACACAGAAGAATTAATGTAAGTGCTTTTATAAAATTATAAACTTCACATTTCTGCCTTTAAACCCTCCAAAATTGGCCCCATTCACTTCCATTGTAAGTGCTTCGCTATAGCCTATATTTTTTTATTTTTCTTTTTTCTTTTTTTTTTTAAGAAAAGGAGGGACGAGTTGAAATTATTTTTTGTGGTACTCAACATTATGCCATAAATGCTGTCAAATGAGCTTAACTTGTATTAGACCTGGAATATTCCTTTAATGTAAATTGCTAACTTTGTTTTTATTAAAAGTTATTTTAACATTAGTTAATGCATTATAAACTAACCATAAACAACTGCATCTGTATAAATTAACATTAGCCAACATTTGTTAAATCTGTAAAAATATACTGTCCATTGTTATTTCATTTTATAAAATTTAACAAACCTAATTGTAAAGTGTTAAAATGTCGAAACTGTTAATAACGATATAAAATGAGTGTCTGAATATTGTACTTGTAAACACAAATGCCTAATACCTCATACTTTTTCTTATTACATGTTGCACTATAAGGTATAAAAGGTGTTTCAGTGCTATTTATATGTGCATGGTAAAAACACATTTGCATGTGGACTATTAGTCACAAAATTGCATCCAACTACTGAACATATTCATCCTAAAAAAATGATTAATCCACTTCCTTCCTAAAGTACAGATTACGGTACATCCTGTGGTACATATTAGGATTAAGAAACATTTGCATATCATGTAGACAGAACTGTCATGTTTTATGTACTTAAATTTATATTTAAGATAATTTATAAATTCAAACTCCTTTTCCTCTGTCTTGTAAGACATAAATGACACCAGCTGTGCTGTTTCTAAATTAAATTCTGTTTGAGTAAAGCACCATACTGTATGCTTCAGACAGGCATTCATGTGCAAATATGACATTAGATTATCATGCAAATAACTAGGAAAAACATGATTCAGGGAGACCAGGGGCCATATTAAAGAAACTTCCTGTCTTCCTTTATTATTAAGAAACATAATTTTTATATTCCATATTTTTATTGCATAATAATTACGTATATTGTAGATAAAATAATGCATTATCTTATTTTATTTTGTAAAACTCAAATGTGGTATTTAATTCTTTGGTTTAACTCAAAGCATAAAATTATAATGATGATCAAATGTAAATGTAAATGGCAATGTCAATATGTTTATATACAGCTGTAGTTTCACAGCTCAGATACATTACCAACATATGCAACTATTATCTCACTCTATAGTGACGCTTTCCCTTTAAATTTCCTGACCCACTTTCTAGCGCATGAGGCATAAATGTGACTGTAAGGTGCATGTGAGGAGAATGGAAAATGACAGGCGTGCGCCCCAGCCCCAAGTGCCAGATCTGGCTCTGTGCCTGCACTCCAGATGTGCAACACAATCCATTCAAATGCCATTTAGCTCAATCACCAATCTAGGCTGAAAGGGTATCAATGTTTCTTTGGAAGTAAACAAACCATTAGGTCTAATTCAATAGTCATCAGTGCTGTTGTTGACCATTATAGTATCATATTAAGACTGTGATGTGGGATGACTGAAGTAGTTCCGTTTTACCTCTCTTCAACGCATCGATGGGCCTAATGTGTTCTCTAAAACACTGGGCAGCACATTCATTTTTCCCCTTCTGTTTTTCTTTAGAGATCTCTAGCAACCCTTTTGCTACCTAGTTTTCTTCATTTGCTGATCTGTTTTTCATACACCTCTCATTCCCTCCCCTTCTCTCTGATTCATTTGTTTCTCTAATTCTTTCATATCTATCATGCCAATATTAGTGTGCATGTGGCAGACGATGGAGAAAGCTGGTACTGTAGCATCTGCCACCCAGCAGTGCAATCGGTGATTCCTCATGCGAGGAAGATTAGAAAGCCAAATGCAGCATAATTTAAAATATGCATTCTTTTCTGCATCCCTCAAAACCACCACAAAGGGAAAAAAAAACCCCATTAATTCATTATTTCTGAAATGAATCTGCATTTACCAAAACCATCACAATGGGAAAAAAAACATTAATTTGTCTGTCCTTTCATTCATTCATTAATTCAAATTATTTTCAACACTTCCAAAACTATCACAAAGAAAAAACGAATTCATTCATTCATTCATTTCCCAATACCATCACAATGGAACATTTCATTCATCCATCCACCCATTAATTCATTCATTCATCACATTCATTCTCATCATTCTTTTCTGCATTTACCAAAACCATCACAATGGAAAAACATTAACTTGTCTGTCCATTTATTCATTCATTCATCCTATTCTTTTCAGTATTCCCCAATACCATCACATTGGAAAAATGTATTCATTCATTCATCACATTAAATCATTCATTCATCACATTCATTTTGATCATTCTTTTCTGCAAATTTTCGCATTACGCTGCAAAACACAATGGAAAATGGAATTGCTGATGGAACTGGACGGAGGGATATACTGTAAATAAAACTGAAACCTGTCTCACTCTAAGCTTGTCCTAATCACCCTGTATTACATCTATACAGATTCAAAAGTGCATGATGAAGAAGGTTGTATACTTTACAGTGCATCACAAACATGACCATGTAACCTTAAAGTAGCCCAGTAAACTTCCACCCACCTATAATTACACCGTCTTATCTAAAGAGACAATCTTTAAAGATTTGAAAGAGGAAGCAAGAAAAGAACAAAAATGTTTTGAGGATCTGAACATGACTTGTAAACATTTATAGTGAATCGAGCAACTAATCTTAAGCATAAACTCACTCCCTAATCGAGTTTTATATTTGGAGTGGCTCTTACTTTCAGTGGCCAATAGATTTAAGCATGGAGCCAGATGTGTGTTTTAATTGGTTAATATTTAACTTCCTAGCATTGACCCAGATCTGTGGAGAAACCTCTGGCCTAAAAGCTCTTCAGGAATACACATGCAATCACACTAGCATCACGTGAGTGCGGCTGTCTGCGTGTGTATGGTGTGAGTGTACTGTAATTGATTTATCTCACTCCAGTAAACACAGTCTGTGTGTTGTCTCTAGAGACGTGTAAGTACTCAGAGTACAGTGTTATCAGAGCTACTGTGACTGCTGCAGTCTCTATTTACTTTATAGCCATTTACAGCAGCTTTCAATTCCACCAGCAATACTTATGGACACAACTACACTATATTAATAATAGACTATCACTACTGGTATGACTATTCATCTACACTTCCACTACTATTACTAGTAGAAATATTTTAACATTTTGTGAAAAATTTAATGTTTACATTTTCTGATTAAAATGTTAGTGGTTATTTCTATCAAAATGCTAGGGTGTTGTGGATGGTTGCCAGGGTGTTGCTATGCAGTTGCTAGGGTGTTCTAAGTGGTTTTCAACATGTTGCTATGCAGTTGCTAGGGTGTTCTGGGTGGTTGTTAAAGGAGTAGTTCACCCAAAAATAAAAATTCACTCATGATTTACTCACCTTTAAGCCATCCCAGAAGTGTATGACTTTCCTTCCTCAGCAGAAACGAAGTAAAGATTTTTATATGCACATTTCAGCTCTTGTTGTCCATACAACGCAAGTAAACCGATGGCATCAGGCTGCTGGCTATTTTACAGTCCAAAAGGCATATTTAGGCAGCATAAAATTAATCCACACGACTCCAGTCGATCAATGAATGTCTTCTGAAGCAAACCGATAGGTTGGTGTAAGAAACAAATCGATAATTAAAATGTTTTTAACTTTAAATCGTTGCTTCCAGGCAGTTGAAATAACCTAACTCTCGTGTGAGAGTACTTACGTAATGTGATGCATCGACTGGTGGCAGGAAGTTTTCTCCCATTTTCTCCCCAATTTGGAATGACCAATTGCGCTCTCTAAGTCTTCGTGATGCCGTAGTGACTCGCCTCAATCCGGGTGGCGGAGGACGAATCTCAGCTGCCTCCGTATCTGAAACCGTCAATCCGTGCATCTTATCACATGGCTTGTTGAGCGTGTTACCGCGGAGACATAGCCATTATGTGGAGGCTTCACACTATTCTCCGCGGCATCCACGCACAGCTCACCACGCGCCCCACCGAGAGCGAACCACATTATAGTGACCACGAGGAGGTTACCCCATGTGACTCTACCCTCCCTAGCAACCGGGCCAATTTGGTTGCTTAGGAGACCTGGCTGGAGTCACTCAGTATGCCCTGGATTCGAACTCGCGACTCCAGGCAGGAAGTGATTTTTTAAAGTTAATAAAGTTTTAATGTTCTATTTATTTTTTTTACACAAACCAAACGATTTGCTTCTGAAGACATTAATTGATCAACTGGCATCGTGTGGATTTCTTTTATGCTGCCTAAATATGCCTTTTGGACCATCATACAGCCAGTAGCCTGATGGCACCCACTTGCATTGTATGGACTTACAGAGCTGAAATGTGCTTAGAAAAATCTTCACTTCGGTTCTGCTGAAGAAGGAAAATCATTCACATCTGGGATGGCTTAAAGATAAGTAAATCATAAGAAGATTTTTATTTTGGGGTGAACTAACCCTTTAAGGTGTTCTGAGTGATTTACACTGCAAGGGTTAATGCACAGATCTTATCTTTTGACCATATCCATTTTTTTTTCTTGCCCTTCTGTTTACATTCACTTAAACTGACGATCACAACAATCATATTTAGAACCAGTAAAAAGATAAAAAAAGATCACATAGCCATATATCATTGGAAATGTTTTGATTAGTAGAATACAACAAGCACACTTTTTTATTCAAAGACCAAACTACAGTGAGTTTTAGCTTGTGAAATCCACATGTATAATAAACAGGTAAACAGAATTTTGTCAAATTTTGGTTGATTACTTCATGAAAAATAAACATGATATAAAAAATGCTGTAAAAAACTTACAGCAGATGATTCTGAATTAAACAAGCCCACACTCAACATAATATGATGTGTATATCCTGAAATATTCTTTAAAGAGTGTCATGACAAGCTATGGTGGCTAATAGTTAATTACATCTCTATAGCGACAGTTTTTCTGGGATCGATTCACTGAAATACAATCCTTCACATCATAGATGTGTTAGATTGTCACCTTTGGATGTATAGAGAGTGTTAGAATACATAGTTGGAAAGATATATCTGCAGGCATTACTCCAAAAAAGGGCGGGAGCTCCAAACCGCCATAAAAGATATAGGGAGCCCCTAACCTAACCCTTTCCCTAATCTTAACCATGAGTGGAAGTGATGCCCCCTTTTGGAGTTGGCTCAATCCCCTTTTGGAGTAACCACACCCCTTCTGGAGTAAGCCCTGGCTCTTTTGGAGATTTCGCCCTCATTTGGAGGTCTCTGGCCTGCAGATTTGCCTACAGTACTTGGGTAGTTGTGCGGAGTCGGAGTGCACATACACAGACTGCGCACAAGAGGGCGGTCAACGCACATTTTTTGGAGTGATGGAATAAGATGCCCATGTACGGAGCCCCTTAAAGGACAGGGCGGGCATATTTTTTCTGAAATAGTTTTGCGTGCCCTTATATCCCTAGAAGTTTTGCGTTCCATCACAATAGTTTGCGTTCCCTTGCAATAAGTTTTGAATTCCCTCACAATACATTTACCAAGGTTTTACTACGGTAACCATGATATTCGTAGAGAAACCATAGTGATAATACTGCAAAACGAAAACTATGGTAATTAAAATCATAATTTTGTTGTTATTATGGTTTTATTATACAAAATACCATACTATAACTATGGCTTTACTATAGTAATATTGCAGTAACTATGAAAAGTTAGTTAAGTAACCATGGTTTTTTGGCAGAAACCATGGTTCCCTTTCGATTACAGTTCACTCTACATTCCGGTAAACGCTTTTGGGGAATTCCTTCTCCGACGACCTAACTGAAGCCCTTGTATAATAACGCCAATCCTATGATTGACAATGGTGTTTGAGCCCCGCCACTTTAGGCGTGCAATTGGCCTATATTACTATAAGTGGGCACTCAATCACCATTTCTTCAGACATTTCTTCCTTCAAGACCGACATTGTCACGTCTAGACTATGACTACATCTCGTCTTGAAAATCCCTCTTCGCCATCGACATACACCCTTCAACGGATGGGACTTCCCTGCAGACGCAACAGGATGATTCATTGCCTGACTCTCTGCACCTGCAACGAAAGACTAACCCGCCCCCTGCAGTGTTCCAGTGAAGATTCTCTCCGCCTCCCCACTGGCAACAGGTTCTTTGCTTCAGATGCTTGTCGCCTTGACAACAGTACCTCAGCGAGACTCCTACCTGCTTCCCGCAGCATTCCGGCAGGAGCTGTATCATTTATATATAAATCCATCCACAGCATGTTAAAAGTTCTAAAAAGAGTCACTTGTGTGTATGCGTCTTTATCAAGATGTCGTTCTGTAAGTGTTATGCATGCCAGATCAGCATGCCAGATCAGCATGAGAGCTGTGTTTGCTGCCTGGTCTACACCCACACCAAAGCAGCTCTCATGGGGACAGATTGCCCTCACTGTGAGAGCTTGAGTCTCCGGACACTCAACTTGAGGGTCGCCCTCGATCTGAGGGACAATTACGCCTCCCTCGTTCTGAGGGACCACATGAGGAGGCACGGCTGGACCACGAGGTAGAGTGAAGGATCCAAGGAGGATCTCACGCCAGCGCAAGCCACACAAGCACCTCAATCTTCCCACGCAGCATCCTCACCAGTGCAGTATGCACGTGACGAACTCCGGCCCTCTATTGGAGAGCATGGTCTGGTCACATTCAGTGGTTCTAAATGCAGAGATGATGCCATGTCCCTTGCAGTATCAGACATGGGCGGATGGTCCATGGAGAATGTTGCCAACCCTTTCCCCAGCGAAGGCAAGGAACGTGCATAGAGCTCCTTCGTGTCTTCACATGGGCAGTTGAGGAGCTCAGTATTGAGTGGTCCCCCCCAGAGGAGCCGTTAAAGTCCCGCCTGGACAAGTGGTTCCTGCAGGCTGGCCATTGCCAGCAGACTGCAGCCCAGAAAATTGCACCATTTTTTCCTGAGGTCAACACAGAGCTCACGAAGACATGGCGCATGCCCTACTCATCTCACGTCAAGATCGGAGGAGCTATAGTTCTAAGGAAATTGGACCATAAAAAGGAGAAGGGATATCTGAAGCTTCCGCCATTGAATAGGTGGTTGCAGCCCATCTCTGCCCAACTACCGCTATAGGATGGAAGTCCCGCCCCATCCACCCCTCCAAGCCGTGTCGACTGATGTCTGCACTGGCAAGACGAGCTTATATGGCGGTGAGCCAGACCAAGCTTCTCAAAGATATAGATGAGCAAGGCCTGCACCCTGAAGTGTTTAAGGAGCTCCGCACCACCACAGACTTGCCGCTGCATGCTACAAAAATCACAGCGCAGGCAATCGGAAAAGCGATGAGTAATCTGGTGGTTTTGGACTAGCATGTCTTTGCGATGGATGCCTGGCTTTCGGCACCTGGAAAGGTGTGAAACGGGCATGGCACATAAACTGCCTGGAACTGCTGGCTGTCTTCTTAGCCATGAAGGCTTTTCATCCCAACATAACGAATCATCACATTCTGATGAACATGATGTAGTGGTTCTGATGAACATGATGCAGTGTAGTGGCATACATAAATCGCCAGGGCAGAACTCAATCTCTACCAATGATGAGCCTGGTGCAACGCCTCCTCATGTGGAGCAAGCGCCATCTCCTTTCCCTGCGATCGACATATGTCCTGGGCCAATGAACTGTGGAGCAGACATGCTGTCGTGCCAGGGACCGATGGCAGGGGAATGGAGACTTCATCCTCAGATGGTTCTGAGGATTTGGGAAGTATTCATCAAAGTGGAAATCAACCTATTCTCTTCTGCGGAGACTGCCCACTGCCCTCTTTGGTACTCCATGACCCAATCCCCGCTGGGGGTGGACACCTTGGCTCACATGTGGCCGGCGAACACTTAAGGTCTATGTAGCAACTATCTCTGCATTTCACGCCACAGAGGCTGGCTCCCCTGTAGGCAGACATGATCTGATCATAAAGTTCCTTAGGGGAGCGAGGCGCTTGAATCCCCTCGCCCTGCTACAGTCCCACGGGGGATTTAAATCTGGTGCTGAGGGAGCTCAAGAGCCCTCCGTTCGAATCACTAGAATCCGTTGAGTTGCGTATGCTTTCTCTAAATACTGCACTTCTGTTGGCTCTGACCTCAGTTATACGGGTGGGTGATATACAGGCACTGTCAGTTGACAGTTCATGTCTAGAATCCGGGGCTTTCAAAGGCCACTATCAAACCTAAAAAGGCTGTGCATAAGGTGCTTCCATGCCATTTAGGGCTCAAGTAGTTCACCTACAAGCTTTCTCTCCCCCACCGTTTAATTTGGATGAGGGCAGTCAGCGCATTTATTATGCCCTGTGCGAGCATTACACACGTATGTGGAGCACACCCGCCAGTTTAGGCTGTCATATCAGCTCTTTGTTTGTTATGGTGGACGCACAAAAGGCATGTCCGTATCTAAGCAAAGGTTCTCTCACTGGATCGTTGATGCAATTGCACCCACCTATAATTCACAGGGCACGAAATGCCATTTTGGTGTGAAAGCACATTCAACTAGAGGCATGGCCTCTTCATGGGCATGGACAAACGGTGTCCCTGCAGGACATATGCCTTGCAGCAGGATGGTCTTCGCAAAACACGTTCGTGAGGTTTTATAATCTCGGCGTGGCATCCATCTCTTCGCAATTGTTCTCTGTCTAGAGAGCCTACTATCCTAACGCCCAGCGGGTGAGCCCAAGCTCCTTTATTATGGGCTGTTTACCTGTTATAATTTTAATATAATGGCCTGTACAAGCTGTTATCCAAATTATTCTCTCTAAAGTCACAAGCACTTCCAATAAGAATAAACCTCCCTCCCAACCTCTGGTTATGAAGGGGTTAAATTTGTACTGTGTGTATTATATGACTCATATATATCCCCAGCATAAGATTAACTTCCCGTCTGATTTTCACCATGTGGGGTTATTCATTATTCTATACACTTGAAATATGTTGTAATAAGTCACCGCCCAGCAGGCCCGTGACCTCATATACATATTATTTTACAAGTGTTTATACCCTGGTGTATCTCTCGTGGTATGATGTCATGTAGTGCGGCATGATGGGGTTCCCCAAAAGCGCTTACCGCAATGTCGAGTGAACTGTAATCGAAAGGGAACGAGACATTGTGAAAGCTGGCTGCACTACTACTTCAGAGTTTCGAGGTATGAGCGATGCGCTCATGTCCTTCAGTCAGAAAATTCTGAAGAAATGGTGATTGAGCATCCGCTTATATAGGCCAACTGTACGCCTAAAGGGGCGGGGCTCAAACACGACTGCCAATCATAGGATTGCCATTATTATACAAGGGCTTCAATTAAGTCGTCTGAGAAGGAATTCTCCAAAAGTGTTTACCGCAATATCTTGTTCCCTTCACCTCAGGGAAATGAGGTGTGTAACTGGAGACGTTTTAATACAGTATACTGTATCCACCTAGTAACCATTGTTTTACTATAGATTAACCATGGTTAATCTTGTAGTTACTATGGTTTTACAACATTTGTAGAAAATAGGCCAAATTGTATTCAGTGATGACAGTCATTTGGTCGTTTGAATGAATTAGTATGAGATGCTGATAAATGGTGCAAATCAACTTAGAAGTACTCCAATTCACAATTAACTTGCAATATACCTACTTCATGCCAATGATAAAATATTATTTACATTTATTAATTTGGCAGATGCTTTTATCCTAAGCAACTTACAGAGCATTAAGGGTATGCATTTTATCAGTGTGTCTCTCCCTGGGTTCAGTTTGGTTGTATATTTCCCTGCTAGAGTGATGCTGAGATCGGAAGGCATGAAATGGTTGTGATATGGAAGTGTGACGCTGAAATCAGTCTGGTCAGAAATTCGTCTCACTTTTCAAACAGGACTGAATGTTAGACATGCTTATTAACCTCTAAGTCTGAAATGTAATTATTACAAATTAAATTCTGAGGTCAGCTACACATCACAAGTGACTGTGTTCATGGCCAAGTTCAATTTCAATCAAAGCTAAATTTAGATAGAAATTAGGTAGTTTTTTATGTATATATTCTATTTAACTCATTAAAATGTAATGGTGATGAATGGGGACATGTAAATTGGCTGAAAATTTTAACGAACAAACAAACGTGTCATAAACATTTATTTTAAAAGTTACTTTGAATTACACATTCAGCATAGATTAAATCTATGAAATAATGTGAGTAATAATGTGTAAAAGTTTAGTCTCGTACTGTAAGTCATGGGGACTCAGAAAGCACCGTTTCCTGAGAATGAATCATGAATTGTCATATCTTATTGTCAAGTAAGTGGTTTAATGCGTGTTTAATGGTATACACTGATCCGATTGGTTCATATGGGTCATATATGCTGTCCAGGGTAAGTAAGTGTACTCACAGATGCTACTGTAAAGCAGATTATCAGCTCTGAAAAACAAGACAGTTTAACGTAAACAGTGTGTGCCTCTGAGTGTGTGTGTATTAGAGAGAAGGTATAATTCCAGACAGTGTCAAGACAGGGCATAACGCCATCTGTTTACATTATAATTTTACGTCTGTGATAAAAACATAATGAAGTGACGCAAACGGGGGATTTCAATAACAAAACAACAGCAACAACAACAACAACAACAACAACAAAAATTAACCACAAAATTACTTTTGTATGACCTTTAAATAACCGTTAATAATGTATGAGAAAATTAATTCCCATTCAGTTGAATATTGGTTTTAATATCACTAATAGCTATATCAGAGCAGTTTTCTAATGTCTCCAAATTGAAAGTCACTATGGTAACAGTGGATTAATAACAGATCATATTAATTTTACGGTATGAAAGAACCCTCTGAGAAAGATTAAGAGAGTTGTGTTATTTTTATATGCTATTGTTTCTATGATGGAACTGACTTTATGTTAAATATTACAATGGGTTAAATGTGAATATATTATAATATTCTACAGAGAGAGTGAGAAAGATTTTACAATTACATTATTAAATGTCATGGTGGTAGCACAGTGGCTCAGATACTTAACTAGCTTGTTTCAGCTGAATAGCTGCTGTGTGATAGTAGAATGCTTCTAAACTCACCCCTTAACAATGAATTATGTCCTATATTAGATAAGAACATCTAATAAATCCATCTCATGTAATTTACTTTAAAGTATGTTGTTTATGCCCGTTGGAATCTTGTGAATTTTCAGCTGTGCAAAATCTCCAAATCTGATGTATGTGAGGGATAGACCAAAGAGCAAAGTTGTCCGCGTTGCTGATGGCTTTACGCACAGTATGCGTAACGCAAATTTCATCCTCAGCACAGTCTGTGCAGAAAGTCCGCCTGCGGCCCAGTTTTTCTCGACACGTATACAGTTCTCATCTGTCCGCATCGTCCAGGCATGTGCCTGCCGGTGACTGTACTAAAAGAGGGCAGTGGTGGCTCAGTGGTTAAGGCTCTGGGTTACTGATCAGAAGGTTGGAGGTTCAAGCCCCAGCACTGCCAAGATGCCACTGTTGGTCCCTTGACCCTCTGTGCTCCAGGTACTATATCATGGCTGACCCTGCACTCTGACCCCAGCTGAGCTGGAATATGTGGAAAAAGAATTTCACTGTATATGTATACATGTGTGATAAATAAATACAATTATGTAGTGTGCATTCATAATGAATTATATACAAAAAAGTGTACATTAAAAGCCAACATGTTTGACCAGGTGTGATCTGATCTGGAATGAAGAAAAACAAAGTATGCTTGGGCATTTAAAGCCAAAGTATAATTTGGTTGTCCACATTGCCAATCGTTCCACACACACAGTATGCGTAACACGCATTTTGTCATCAGCAGTCTGCGAGGACTGTCCGTGTGATTTTCCCAGATTTTCTCTATACACGGACACTTCTTGCCTGTGTGCATCGTCCGGGCATGCACCTACCGTGTACCGTAAAGCAGTCGTAGTGCCCATGCATCAAACGCATTTGTATTCGCTCACGATCAAAAGAGTATACACTGAAAGCAACATGGTCAACATGACGCAATCCGATCTGGAACAAAGTAAAACGAAGTATATCCAGACATTTAAGGCCAAAGTATTAGGGGATCACGGCCCCTAACCACATCCTCCACAGTTTTAGCAATAAATATGTTGAGTGAATATGCGTGATTAATAAAAATTGTATATCCTTTCTTATATGGTAAAATGAAACTTTCCTGACCCATGACTTATAAAAAAAAAAAAAGATAAAAATATATTTATTTTAATTTTTTCGATTATTTGTCTTCTTTATTTTAAAATACCACACCCTCCTTGGAATTAACACGTCTTAGCACAATGTGTGGACTTTTCAGACGGTCCCTTACCACACCCTCCATGGAATTAACACGTTTTAGCACAATGTGTGGACTTTTCAGACGGTCCCTTACCACACCCTCCATGGAATTAACACATCTTACCACAATGTGTGGACTTTTCAGACGGTCCCTTACCACACCCTCCTTGGAATTAACACGTCTTAGCACAGTGTGTGGACTTTTCAGACGGTCCCTTACCACACCCTCTATGGAATTAACACGTCTTAGCACAATGTGTGGACTTTTCAGACGGTCCCTTACCACACCCTCCTTGGAATTAACACGTTTTAGCACAATGTGTGGACTTTTCAGACGGCCCCTTACCACACCCTCCTTGGAATTAACACGTCTTAGCACAATGTGTGGACTTTTCAGACGGTCCCTTACCACACCCTCCATGGAATTAACACATCTTAGCACAATGTGTGGACTTTTCAGACGGTCCCTTACCACACCCTCCATGGAATTAACACGTCTTAGCACAATGTGTGGACTTTTCAGACGGTCCCTTACCACACCCTCCATGGAATTAACACGTCTTTGCACAATGTGTGGACTTTTCAGACGGTCCCTTACCACACCCTCCTTGGAATTAACACGTCTTAGCACAATGTGTGGACTTTTCAGACGGTCCCTTACCACACCCTCCATGGAATTAACACGTCTTAGCACAATGTGTGGACTTTTCAGACGGTCCCTTACCACACCCTCCATGGAATTAACACGTCTTAGCACAATGTGTGGACTTTTCAGACGGTCCCTTATCCACCGTAGGCAAATTTTCCAACTTACATCAATGTTAAATTGGCGATCTGTAACAATTTCACCGTGGCGCCATCTGACCGGCTTAAATACGGGACAAATTGGATCCCGTATTGATTCAATGATTAAATACGGGACGATCATGTATTTTACGGGACGGGTGGCAACCCTATGTCTGATGAACGATCAACACCGATTTAAACAAGATTACAAACCATTTAATAGTCTGTACTTATATGTATCACGGCCTTGCTTAATTATAAATTACATTAAATATAGTGCTACACTGAATAATGTCTATTATGGTGTGTGCGTGCGTGCGTGCGTGTGCGCGTGCATGTGTGTGCGCGCGTGTGTGTGATCTGTTTGAATATTAACTGGAGAAAGTGTGTTCAGCCTCTTTAACTGAACTTTGACTTGAGTCAGACCACTTTCTCGTCTGTCATGGCGTTGTTTTCGTCTCTCACTCCGGTGTTCGTGGCGATTTTGTGTGTGATTATTGTGTTTCTCTTCAGAAGTTCCTCTAGTCGAAAGATCAGATCAAAGGAGAAGAGTTCAGCTGTGGGGAAAGTCAGACCATGGGTGGACGAAGATCTGCAGGATGACACAGAAATCAACAGTAAAGACAACGGTACTATCCGCTCCCACAATATACTCACATCAGTACTGAAAGAAACATATATTATAGTAACATTACAGTAGTTACAGTAACTTTAGCTTAGACCACTGGGGGCTGGAGGTCGATTAAAACAAGAATGGATTCTTCGATTCCGACATGGTCTTTAATCACTCAGTCATAAATAGTGTGAAGAATTATTTTGAAAGATTTCACTTTGCCTCTTAAAGGAATATTCCGGGTCCAATACAAGTTAAGCTCAATCGACAGCATTTGTGATATAATATTGATTACCACCAAAATTAATTCTGACTCGACCCTCCTTTTCTTTAAAAATCTGGGTTACAGTGAGGCACTTACAATGGAAGTCAATGGGGCCAATCCGTAAACATTAAAATACTCACTGTTTCAAAAGTATAGCCACAAGACATCAACAATATGAGCGTTAACGTGATTTTAAGGTGATAAAATCACATACTAACCTTTTCTATGTAATGTTATAGCCAATTTTACAACTTCATTGCCATGATGATGTAATGTCAGCAAACCCTAAAACCCTTAAATGACTGTAAAATGACGATTTAAACAACTTTACAGCACAAATGTTACATGAGTTTAACAGAATTAATGTAAGTGCTTTTCTACAATTATAAGCTTCACATTTCTGCCTTTAAAACTTCCAAAAATTGGCCCCATTCACTTCCATTGTAAGTGCCTCACTGTAACTGTTATATATAATTTATTAATATTATATATAGAAATCATATTGGCCCCAAACATTAGGTATCACAGCAAAACACACAACACACACACACACACACACACACACACACACGTGTTGTGAGGACTCTCCATAGACATAATGAGTTTTATATTGTTTTATATTGTATATAACTACAGATTCTATCCCCTAAACCTAACCCTAGCCCTACCCCTAAACCTAACCCTACCCCTAACCCTAAACCTACCCCTACCCCTAAACCAAACCTTACCCCTAAACCTAACCCTACCCCTACCCCTAACCCTAACCCTAACCCTAACCCTACCCCTAAACCTAACCCTACCCCTAACCCTAACCCTAACCCTAAACCTAAACCTAACCCTACCCCTAAACCTAACCCTAACCCTACCCCTAAACCTAACCCTACCCCTACCCCTAACCCTAACCCTAACCCTACCCCTAAACCTAACCCTAACCCTAACCCTAACCCTACCCCTAACCCTACCCCTACCCCTACCCCTAACCCTACCCCTAAACCTAACCCTACCCCTAA
>NC_059372.1:9122787-9167787 GCF_019703515.2 Myxocyprinus asiaticus
TATTTCTACCATGGCTTTTTTTTATTACATATAATCAAAAGGCCACCTAATAATAATAATAATAATAATAACAATAATAATAATTAATATTGTCTATTATTTTTAAATATTATGCCATTTATTGCTATTATTATTCCATATTATGTGCTATTATTATTGTAACATATTACATAAAATATTTTAACATTTTATTAATTATTAATTTATAAATATTAAATTTATTATGACATAATAATAATGCTTTGATAAACTCCATATTGTTCGTTTTTAACATTTTATTCCTACCATGGCTATCTTTATTTCAAATAGTCAAAAAGCCACCGACTACACAATAGTAATAATAATAATAATAATAATAATAATGATGATGATGATGATAATAATCATTTATATTTGAAATATTTTGCTAATTGTTGCTATTATTATTGTAGATAAAATATTTTATATTTTTAAATTAATTATTAATTGTATAAATATTAATTTTATGAATGATACATAATAATAATGCTTTGATGAACTCCTTTATAACTACCATTTGATAAACTGCTATTTTATTTTTATTTCAAATAGTCAAGATGTTACATAATAATAATAATAATAATAATGTATATTTTTATCAATTATATATGGTTTTATTGTTATTATTATTATATTGTTAAATGCTATTACAGATACATATTAATAATGTTTTGATAAACTCCTTTAGCTATAGTACTAGTGCCCCCTTGTGGTTATTCTACCATCTTAATTCTATTATGTTTAACTCTATTTCAAATGGTTAAGACTTAAAAATTAACTGAATTGAAATAAGGATCACACTTTAAAAATAAGTTTTCTGTTTTACAGGACTAATTGGGTGAAGGAGTATTTGGATATTGCTCCATATCTGATTTTAATATTTAAGCAGACATATGGAGTTCTGCCCAACGGCAAGAAAAAGACTCACTATTACAATGAAATCAGCGTGTCAATTTCCTGTGGCATTTTATTAGCTGCACTGCAGGTAAGAACTGCAAACCATTTAAAAAACACATCATTATTTTAGTACCATTGTTCTCTAGATTGTTTACTTTTATTTGACTGTATTTTACCTTAGAATGTTGGTCTGGTTACTGTGACGACCACTCCACTGAACTGCGGCCCACAGCTCAGGTCCCTCCTCCAACGTCCAGCCAATGAGAAGCTTCTAATGTTACTTCCTGTTGGATATCCTGCGTCTGATGCCAAAGTGCCTGATCTCGAACGCAAGGATCTTAATGACATCATGGTGTCTGTGTGACAATATTACCAATAATTAACTGCAACTTTACAAATGTGATGTCATAAAAAGTGCCAATTTGACTGTATGATTTTATTCTGTGTAATGGAGTATTTTAAAATTGGACCAAATATTCTACCTTACTTCCTTTTTTTTTAAACTTTTTTTTAATCTTTTGACCATATAGTTACTTAAAGGAACAGTAAAAGATTACAATGGCACACACATACAGTATGTACAGTAAGACAGGGCCCATTACTCGCTGAGTATTAAGTGTAACTATTGTTTTGATATGTTTTAATATGTCAAAATCAAAAGATATGGCCTATTTAAATCTCTCAAAAAAGAGTAAGTGGCCTTGATCCATGCAAACCATTAAATTAATTATATGTGTGCATGTAATGTTGTTGTTTGTTTTTTTTATTATTCCCGACTACTTGCATAGACACTTAAATAATTGTTTATTAAATGATTTATTTTATCATGCAAATACACATTTAAGACAAAACTCCACAAGGTCACATTTTATTGTACAGGTGTTGCGATACAGCAATGCAATCTGTTGTTCTGTAGTTTAATTTCCAATGCAATTTGTTGCCCACAATCAGTTTTGCAAGTCGGATCACATTCAGTTCACTCAGTCTCAGTCAATCACTATAGTAGTGTTATTACTGAAACGTTTTATATAATTTTGTGTTCAGTACATGGAGGAACGTACAGAATATCTGTAGCTATCTTGATACAAACCTCATGTTTGTCCGACCCGTTTATTAAAAAGCAGTGTTTCATTAATTTAATTTAATTAATTTTTCTTTTATCCACATATAATTTGTAGGTATGATCAGGGCCATAGCTAGTGGGGTGAAAGGTGGTAATGATTCTAGGGGCCCAAAGGTCATGGGGGGCCCACAACAAATTCAAAACTGTATTTTTTAATAAGTAAAGGGCCCAGAGCAATATGCAGGTAGGGGGCCCATAAATCCTTGCTACGGCCCTGGGTATGATGCACACACAGACACTTACAACACATACTACACTTTTATTTAATAGTACCAGAACAGTATTCGATTATTAGTAATATAGGAAGTGTTTATTATTTATACATTTTATATATTTAATATATAAATATATTTTTAAATATTGACATTTAATGATCAGTATGACACACACACATGACACGTAAAAAGTAATTAATAGTCTCATAACGGTATTAGTAGTTTTTTTTTTCAGCATCGCGAGCTTCGTTAAGTGACTTTTATTTTGAAATAGATTTTCTGTACGTAAAAGGAAACGTTCGAACAGGATGACGTATTTACGTTGACCAGTACAGGAAGTTCTCTGGTAGTTGTCAGATAGTCGACTTTGTTTTTTCTATTATTATTATTATTATTTTTTTATCCATTCTCTTAATAGACTTGCATATATTTTAACCGATTAAAGTTTAGTAATGTATGTAATATTTCTCAACATCGTTCGAACTGCATTGTAATGCATTAAGCTTTTTAAGGTCAGTGGTGGTGTTGTCATTAGAAGTGCAGTTGGATTTCTAAAGGTGATCCACTCGTCCTCTATATTAACTCAATCCCGGAGATGTCGTGCACGCTGGAAAAGGTGCTGGGTGACGCGCGAACGCTGCTGGAGCGGCTGAAGGAGCACGACACGGCCGCAGAGAGTCTCATCGAGCAGTCGAGCTCTCTCAGCCACAAGATCCACAGCATGAAGGAGGTCGCCAACACTCTCCCTGACAAGGCATGACATAAACTCTCACACTCTTTACAGAACACATGTGATGTGACTTTAAAAAGCATGCTCACGGATTACTGTTTGTGTGCACGTGTTATTGCACGTGCAAGTTACAGTATATAAGGCATGCATTGGATATGCTTAGTGGTGTGTGTGTGTATATGTATATATATATATATATATATATATATATATATATACAGGTGCATCTCAATAAATTAGAATGTCGTGGAAAAGTTCATTTATTTCAGTAATTCAACTCAAATTGTGAAACTCGTGTATTAAATAAATTCAGTGCACACAGACTGAAGTAGTTTAAGTCTTTGGTTCTTTTAATTGTGATGATTTTGGCTCACATTTAACAAAAACCCACCAATTCACTATCTCAAAAAATTAGAATATGGTGACATGCCAATCAGCTAATCAACTCAAAACACCTGCAAAGGTTTCCTGAGCCTTCAAAATGGTCTCTCAGTTTGGTTCACTAGGCTACACAATCATGGGGAAAACTGCTGATCTGACAGTTGTCCAGAAGACAATCATTGACACCCTTCACAAGGAGGGTAAGCCACAAACATTCATTGCCAAAGAAGCTGGCTGTTCACAGAGTGCTGTATCCAAGCATGTTAACAGAAAGTTGAGTGGAAGGAAAAAGTGTGGAAGAAAAAGATGCACAACCAACCGAGAGAACCGCAGCCTTATGATTGTCAAGCAAAATCAATTCAAGAATTTGGGTGAACTTCACAAGGAATGGACTGAGGCTGGGGTCAAGGCATCAAGAGCCACCACACACAGACGTGTCAAGGAATTTGGCTACAGTTGTCGTATTCCTCTTGTTAAGCCACTCCTGAACCACTGACAACGTCAAAGGCGTCTTACCTGGGCTAAGGAGAAGAAGAACTGGACTGTTGCCCAGTGTTCCAAAGTCCTTTTTTCAGATGAGAGCAAGTTTTGTATTTCATTTGGAAACCAAGGTCCTAGAGTCTGGAGGAAGGGTGGAGAAGCTCATAGCCCAAGTTGCTTGAAGTCCAGTGTTAAGTTTCCACAGTCTGTGATGATTTGGGGTGCAATGTCATCTGCTGGTGTTGGTCCATTGTGTTTTTTGAAAACCAAAGTCACTGCACCCGTTTACCAAGAAATTTTGGAGCACTTCAGGCTTCCTTCTGCTGACCAGCTTTTTAAAGATGCTGATTTCATTTTCCAGCAGGATTTGGCACCTGCCCACACTGCCAAAAGCACCAAAAGTTGGTTAAATGACCATGGTGTTGGTGTGCTTGACTGGCCAGCAAACTCACCAGACCTGAACCCCATAGAGAATCTATGGGGTATTGTCAAGAGGAAAATGAGAAACAAGAGACCAAAAAATGCAGATGAGCTGAAGGCCACTGTCAAAGAAACCTGGGCTTCCATACCACCTCAGCAGTGCCACAAACTGATCACCTCCATGCCACGCCGAATTGAGGCAGTAATTAAAGCAAAAGGAGCCCCTACCAAGTATTAAGTACATATACAGTAAATGAACATACTTTCCAGAAGGCCAACAATTCACTAAAAATGTTTTTTTTATTGGTCTTATGATGTATTCTAATTTTTTGAGAGAGTGAATTGGTGGGTTTTTGTTAAATGTGAGCCAAAATCATCACAATTAAAAGAACCAAAGACTTAAACTACTTCAGTCTGTGTGCACTGAATTTATTTAATACACGAGTTTCACAATTTGAGTTGAATTACTGAAATAAATGAACTTTTCCACGACATTCTAATTTATTGAGATGCACCTGTGTGTATATATATATATATATACACACACACACACACATACATAATTTTGCTGTTTTGGAAGGAAATTGGTACATTAATTCACCAAAGTGGCATTCAGCTGATCACAAAGTATAGTCAGGACATTACTGATGTAAAAAACAGCATCATCACTATTTGAAAAAAGTCATTTTTGATCAAATCTAGACAGACCCCATTTCCAGCAGCCATCACTCCAACACCTTATCCTTGAGTAATCATGCTAAATTGCTAATTTTGTACTAGAAAATCACTTGCCATTATATCAAATACAGTTTAAACTATTTGGTTCGTTAAATTAAGCTTAACATTGTCTTTGTGTTTGTTTTTGAGTTGCCACAGTATGCAATAGACTGGCATGTCTTAAGGTCAATATTATTATTCCTAATAAAAGCTTTTGCTAAATGAAGCATAACCAATAACTAACAAAACATCTCAAAATAAAGTTGTATTTTTTTTCTGTCTTAAGTATATGGAGGAAAACACAGAGTATCAGGAGCTGTCCAGATACAAACCTCACGTGCTGCTGAACCAGGAGAACACCCAAATCAAAGAACTCCAGCAAGAGAACAGAGGCAAGACGTCAGATGTTCTTCAAAGTATCTCTCATTTTTCAGATGTATTGAGATTCTTAATGCCCATGTCAACTCTTTCCTTTTCACAGAGCTTTGGCTCTCTCTGGAGGAGCATCAGTATGCTTTAGAGTTGATCATGGGCAGGTACAGGAAGCAGATGCTTCAGCTGATGATGGAAAAGAAGGAGCTGGATACCAAACCTGTACTCAGCCTTCACCAGGATCATGCTAAGGTGCCAAACCTTTTGTTGTCTATTAGTTAAATAATGATATTTAAAATTAAAAAATATAAAATAATAACTTGCTTTGACACTGAAACAACTTTTCTTTTTGGCTGATGTCACGGAGCCCTCTTATCTTCTATTCAACCACTTTTCATGATCTAATCAATTCCTGATGGATAAAATCAAATCCCATACTCGTTGAATATCTTGTTTCACTGGGAAATATGATGCATTATGGAAGTAAAATGTGTTCCAAATGCTGTTTCAACACCCAAGCTATGTTTTCTGTAAAATAATTGTGATAACTTTTTTGGTGTCCTTACTAGTCAAAAATGAGCCCTAAAATAAGCAATCTTTTTTCTAGGAGGTCCAAAGCCAGTTGGAACGGATATGTGAAATGGGTCAAGTTATGCGTCGAGCAGTACAGATGGATGACCAACATTACTGCTCTGTCAAAGAGAGACTAGCACAACTAGAGGTTATGACTATTTATTTATTTGGTCATATTATACATAGTTTATTCTACATTTATTTATACAGTATATTTTTATTCATTTATGTGGATATTTTTATTTTTAATCATTTATTTATGTAATAGTCATTTGTTTATTTTAAATTATATTTATTTACTTTACAATTATTTATTTTATAGTTTAAGTTTATTCTAATTTATTTATACAGTATATTTTTATTTATTTATGTGGATATTTTTATTAATTTTTTTAATTATGTATTTACCTTAGTTCATTTATTTGTTTAAATATTATGTATTACTATTATATATATAGTTTATTCTACATTTATACAGTATATTTTTATTTATTTATGTGGATATTTTTATTTTTAATCATGTATTTATTTATTTATTTATTTTGTTTTTTCAAATGATAAATTTTCTTTTACTTTTATTTATATTTAATTATATGGATGTTTTTATTTCATCTTTAATTATGTATTTACTTTAGTTGATCTATTTGTTTATTTCAAATGGTATTCGGATATCAAATGGCATTTTTTTCCTTTTACATATATTTATGTATATGGATATTTTTTTATTTATTTTTATTTATTTAGAGTTATTTGTTTATTTCAAATGATATATTTATTCAACATTTGTTTATATGGATATTTGTCTTTTTTTAAGTTATGGGTTTATGTACTTGATGTGTATTTTTTTTATTATTATTTATTCATTTGTTTTCATAATTGTCCAAGTAAATGAGCAAAAAAACAAACAAAAAAACAATATATATATATATATATATATATATATTAGCATACAGTTTTCTGTACAGTATCAATGAATACTGAACAAATATTTCACTTTTGCTGTAGATTTAGATTCAAATCTGTTTGTGCATCTGCTAACATAACACTTTTTTTGTTGATGCAGATTGAAAACAAGGAGCTCAGGGATCTTCTTTCAATCAGTAGTAGCTTTGTGAGACCGCAGAGAGACGAGACAACCCCATTAGAGATGACGCCCAAGACCCTGGAGAAATAGAGACCTAATAGAGGAAATGTCCCTAAAGCTGAGTGCAGTTTGTATATTTGTGTGTCAGGTGACCTGGTGTCAGCTGACAGTAATATCTGTTTACTTTTTAACCTGTCCTGGCAGTTGTTTAGCTTCCTGCTGCCCAAAAATGCATTTTTGAATGTTTAGTATAGATATCAAAAAGTGTTTGTTCAGGAAAGATGCATCACCTCCTCTCCAGTTTTTTAAAAAGAATAAAAAAATAGACATTCAGTAACGTTAGGCAAATGTGCATTATAGATAAATTCTGCCTCCATTTCTGTTGACATTTTCATTTGTAGTTTTGTGAGGTTGCACAATTAAATTAATAGCTGTCTAATGTGTTTTGAGTAAATTCTGTACATGTGAAAACAGATTATCAACAGATCCAACTAACCTCAGTATAGTATAGTAGTATTGTTTTAATAGTATTGCATCTTTCAAATATTTGATGTAATCATTTTGTACATCATGTAACATGGAATTATAATCATAATTCTCTTTAGATTGCCTCAATGTTTGCCAGACTTTTTTATTGTGAATTGTTGTATTTTCATCTCAGGAGAGCAATCACACGCACCACAGTTGTTATTTTGTAACAGTAAATATGTAATGTAAAATAAAATAGAAACATTCAAGTTCAGAGGTGATGAGTTTTATGTTTATCAGTGGTTAACATTTAGAATAATATTAAAAATGTGCATCATTTTCTGGGAAAAACTACATTAGAGAGCAAATTACATAGTTGTATTGCACATACTCAAAGTATATTATTGATTTTATGATACTGATATTTTTTTTCTACCTAATTGTAGTTTTTGTTTTCCTTTCTAAAACTAGAAACTGTTATAAATTGTGTGTGTATATATATATATATACAAATTTTACTTTAATGTTAATGAATGGAACCTTATTGTAATGCATTAGGCATCATGAACTAACAATGAACAATATATTTTTTTACAGCATTTATTAATCTTTGTTAATGTTAGTTAATAAAAAAAAATTACATTTTAGTTCATGTTAGTTCATAGTGCATACATACAACTGATAAAAAATAAAAAAAAGTATTACTGTATGTTAAAATTAACATTAACCAAGATTAATAAATGCTTTAAAAGTATTTTTCATTGTTAGTTCATGTTAACTAATGTTAACATATGGAATAAAACGTGTTATTGAAATTTCTGTTTTTTCCAAAAGCATCATACTAATTTTCAATAATAAATCTACTGATATCAAGCATTTGATTAATTTTATTATTATTATTATTATTGCATTTCTGTATTTATTTATTTATTTGTTATAAATTAAAGTCCATACCCATCTTGTGATGTTTACATTTTAAAAGGTAACTTTCATTTTAGTGTATGCATATATTTGGTGATGATTGTATATTAAACAGACCGAACCAAGTACCAGACTTGCATAGTTTTATCCGCCTGTCCAGTAGATGACGCCATCAGCAGTGTGTATATCCACCATTATCGAAGAAGAAAATGTGACAGCAGTGTTAAAGCCGAAGTCTATCCGCACTACCGCTGTAGTCGTCGTGTTTGAATCATGTCTGAGAAAGAGCTCGGCCAGAAGTGGGACCGCTGCCTCGCGGACTGTGCCGTTAAAATCGGTAAGATCTCATTTTCTTTCATAATTAATTAAAATAAATGCCAGGTTTGTCGTGTTTGTGTAGGGCACTCAGGTCACAGATAAGACGCCCACACACGGGCTGTATCACAACAACTAGTAAGCCATCTACCTAGACAGCACTCTGGGCATCATATGTGCGTTTGATTCCAGCGTTCCGATTATACTCAAAAATACTGTCTAGGTAGGTGGCTCAATATATTTTAGACACAATTGTAGCATAAATACTAATTTAATCTGGTACTACCATGCTTTTTGTACTATGCCATAGTAATACTCTAAATACTACAGTACATTAATCATTCAGTACCATAGTATTACCATATGATCACCTAAATAAAACATAATATAAATTTTTATGTAATAAAATGGTTTCATTTTGTCCCGTAGGCACTGGTCTGGGCATAGGAATAGTGTTCTCAGTTGTGTTCTTCAAGCGTAAGTACTCTACTATGTTTAAATCTGACAATCTAGTTTACGTCTATATACACACATATGATTTAACTATACATAATATATCCTGCTTTGAAATGTCTTGCAGGCCGGACGTTGCCCATTGCGTTTGGCACAGGACTAGGTCTTGGCATGGCATATTCCAACTGCCAGAATGACTTGAGATCACATTATGTGCTGCACAGAAATGTTGCTAAGGTTTGTATGTTTTCTTTTGATCAGATTGCGTCATTACCAGTTTAAGGCCACGTCCACACTAATCCATTTAAGTTTGAAACCTCCGTTTTCGGTTTTCTATCGTTTTCCAAAGTATGCGGTAATGGAGAGCCGTTTCAAAATATGCCGTTTTCGGTGGAGGAAAATGCTGTTCTAGTGTGGGTGAGAGGTGTTAACGTATCGAAATTAATGTGTTTTCAAATGAAACTGTACTAGTGTGGAGTATTTTTGCACTGGAGGTTGGTGTGCATAAAATTATCCTAAATGTTCCAACAAATTATTTATAAAATGCACGTATGGAAAAATGTTCAGTTACATGCATGTTCCCATTTAAATATGAAACTGCTGCGGTGCTTTCACTTATCTGTATATTATTAATTTATCATCATTTGTTTTTAAGTAGAAAAAGTAGAAAAAAGAAATTCGACTCCTTGCTCCAAAAATGTGTGTTTTACATTTGACTACTTTACTACGTATGTTTGCAACTGGAAAATATGCATATAGACCTTTATCGTCACTACTAACCAGCATTTTTATAAATTAATTATTATTATTATTATTATTAGTGATATTTGCCCTTGAATTGATTATCGAACTTTTTTTTTTTTTTTTTTTTTTTTTACAGAAAACCCAACGTGTTGCCCAATTATGTCAAATACTTCAATTGAATCAATTAATGAAAAGGTCACTGCAATGTTTAAACTCATAACTAGATAGGCATAGAATAGTATGAAATATATTGCATGTTAAATAACAGATTAAAAACAAGAATTCATTTGAAAGAATACACACTCTAAATATATTGGGCATTTTTGGGCCTTGATTAATTTCTGAGCCTGCTCATAACATAGGAACAAATCCAGGGAATTTGGGAATTTTATAAACAAGTCCCCTGTTTCTAAGCGGCCTATTTTTCATTAATATAAAAAAAAAAAGCTAAAATCTATGAATTCTTAATAACAACTATTTAAATGCCACAATAATTTCCATTTGACCAAACAAAATTGCTTGCATTTAAAAATATTCAAGGGCAAGCACATGGGTATTCCCAAAAACCTCAGTTCTGTACTTGATCATTTGAGTTGGTAGTACTTAATTCTTGATTTTATGGATTTTTAAGCCAAAGAAGTTCAAGGAACTAACAACTATTCTTTAACTTTGTGTATCACTCCAAGTTCACCTTGTAATTAAGTGTTTGTGTTGTACACATAAATGCAAATTAAGTAAAGCATAAAATGTTATAAATACACCGATCAGCCACAACATTAAAACCACCTGCTTAATATTGTGTAGGTCCCCCTCGTGCTGCCAAAACGGCGCCAACCCGCATCCCAGAATAGCATTCTGAGATGATATTCTTCTCACCACAATTGTACAGAGTGGTTATCTGAGTTACTGTAGACTTTGTCAGTTCAAACCAGTCTGGCCATTCTCCACTGACCTCTCTCATCAACAAGGCATTTCCGTCCACAGAACTGCCACTCACTGGATGTTTTTGGCACCATTCGGACTAAATTCTGGAGACTTTTGTGTGTGAAAATCCCAGGAGATCAGCAGTTACAGAAATACACAAACCAGCCCATCTGGCACCAACAATCATGCCACGGTCCAGATCACTGAGATCACATTTTTTTCCCCATTCTGATGGTTGATATGAACATTAACTGAAGCTCCTGACCCGTATCTGATGATTTTATGCATTGCACTGCTGCCACACCATTGGCTGATTAGATAATTGCATGAATGATTGTTGGTGCCAGACGGGCTGGTTTGAGTATTTCTGTAACTGCTGGGATTTTTTCGCACAACAGTCTCTAGAATTTACTCAGAATGGTGCCAAAAACAAAAAAACATCCAGTGAGCGGCAGTTCTCCGGATGGAAACGCCTTGTTGATGAGAGAGGTCAACAGAGAATGGTTAGACTGGTTCGAACTGATAAAGTCTACGGTAACTCGGATAACCACTCTGTACAATTGTGGTGAGAAGAATATAATCTCAGAATGCTATTCTATGATGTGGGTTGGCGCTGTTTTGGCGGCAAGAGGGGGACCTACATAATAATATGCAGGTGGTTTTAATGTTGTGGCTGATCGGTGTATATACGTTTCTGAGTAGAAGCTATTTATTTTCTTACGTTATGGTTGTTGAGCCAATAAATCATTTTTTTTTAAGTGTAGAAGTTATTCAAATCCTGACCTCTGTTTTCTCATTTCTCTTTCAGGAACAGTAGAATTGCATCAGTTATGGACTCTATCTTCTGCCTTGCTCTTCTTTCATTTACATGAAGCCTGACTCAATCAGAGTGGTTGGCTCCCTCTACTCCACAATATGTATGTTCATCAACAGGACAGCCTGTATGAGAAAAGCCTGTATGATAATAAAAGGTTAAATTTAGAAGTTTGCTAACGATTGCTTTATATTGTTTACCTAACATTTTAATAAAGAATATTAATTTATGCCTCTGTTCTTGCATATCATGTTGCCTATATGCTTTAATTATAATCTCAGTAATGGTGTGGGCACAGCAGCTGCTGTCATCTGGCTTTTTATCCAGGCCTTGATGATTTTCAGCACCAGCCAAACTAGTGCACTTATTGTTTTAAACTAAAAGCTGGACAAACTGGCAATGTTGGCATGATGACAATTTTCCTCCAGTGAAGTGTCTTTTTTTTTTTTTTTCCTGTTGTTCTAAAATTGCACTTTTCTTGTATTGTTGCTTTATAGACCAAAGTAAAAGTGAGAATTCTGGCCAATATAACAAAAGTTCCATGCATGATGTGATGTGTGAATTTAAAGGAAAGTTAATTTATTTTAGAAATAAGGTTTCAAAGAATTGTTACAGATATGGTGGGTGTAAAACAAAAAACTATACAAATATTACATTTAATGTATTATCTTTTGCTTTTTTTAAAGTCAATATCAATATTTTCTTTTCCTGGAATGAAGTAAAAAAAAAAAAAAAAAAAAAAAGGGGCAAATATACTATCATTATCCATTCTATCCATCAAAGGTATATTCCAATTAAAACACAAGTTAAGCTCTATCCACATCATCTGTTGCATGTTGTCAATTAGCACAGAAAATAATTACTGCCTGTACTTCAGTTTAAAAAAATCATTGACAATTATGCACTAATATTGAAAGTCTGTGGAGCAACTATATTGTACAACATTAATTTTGCAATAATCTCAGCTCATAAAAACAAAAAAAATGCACTGACAATCACAGACTTACAACGTATGGTGCAAAAGTGAAACGGTTTTGACTCATTTGTGTGTTTGTTAAAAGAAACGTGACCAATGTATTTTCAATGGAAGTCTATGTGGCAACCACTCAAAACATTTCTGGAGTGTTCTTTTTTTTTAGGGCTCTTGTGGTTTATGTTTAAGGAAAAAATAAAATAATATATTATTGGCAACAGTACTAACCTACTGACATAAGACATTGTAAACTAACAGGAAGGAAAAAAAATAATGTTAACAAAAAATTGGTAACAATCACATGATTGTAATTTAGCCAAGTAATACAATAAAATCTTATATTGTCTAATACAAATTTACATAAACCCATTGTTAGATGCTAAATGCTTCCCTCTATTAACCCTGAATAACGATTGGCTGTGAATGTGCATAGTCGCATTAAGAGCGCAATGCTCAGACACACTTTATGCCCAACAGCCAAGTGTGGATCCCGCAGGCACCCTGAAGTGGACGATACAGGGATTAAGAGGGCGCAGGGAACAGCGAAGACGCCAACACAGTTACCTCTAGTGCACTCGTCCGCTCACTTTCACTCAATTACAGCCACACAATTAATGAATAAAGAATGCAGAGCTCATAAAAATCCATAGAAGGCAAACAGAAATTCACCTTAACATGAAGAACCAAATCGAGAGAAGTTTGGTTTTTAATTCACTCATCTAAAAATATCTCTAGGGCAGTGTTGTTCTTGCAACGCTCCCTCTCTTGCTCTCACACACTCTCGTACCAAAGCCCACCTCTCAGCTGCCCTCCCCCAAAGGGTGTCATAATGACACGAAGCTTTGAAATATTCTGACAGGCACAGAATTGCTCATACTGGCACTAAGCATTGAAGAAGCCAGACTATTGACAAAGGAAATTTGTAATTTTATTGCTTTGCTCATCTCACATTAACAAATGGACTGATGGCAGCTGAATATCTTTGCACTGATGTAAGTAAGGCACTCCGAGGTGATGAAATAAGCAACCTTGCCAGGATGGAAAGGATTACTATTAACGGGACATCTTGATCTTTTTCATCACCCAAGGTGGTCTCCTTTAGATTATAGTGAGGAGACCCCAAGATCATCAATTGGCATCACTCTCTCAATGCACTTGAAAAATGCTGGATGTGTGCTGGCTTCATTAAGAACAGAAGCGCACACAGTCCTGTTCATCCCATGATGAGTGGCTCACCTATCCCTCGAGTAGATGCGGCATCAGGTGCAGATCTGAATGTTCACAGGAGCTTCAATGACAGCAGCACTTTCGGTGATACTTGGAGCGTCAGTGGCAGCGGTCCATGGCTTCTCGCAGTCATTCTGTCCTTTATAATTTTGGTGACAGCTTGTGGGAACATTTTGTTGATTGCCTTAGTGTTTGCACATCAGACACTGCGATGCACCTCCAATTGCTTCCTGGTGTCCCTGTTCCTGTCGGACTTGATGGTGGCTCTAGTTGTGATGCCCCCTTCTATGCTGAATGTGCTGTGCGGGACTTGGGTTCTGGCACCTGGCTTCTGTCCCGTCTGGCTTTGTTTCGACGTGATGTGCTGTAGTGCTTCCATCCTCAACTTGTGCGTCATCAGTCTGGACCGCTACCTCTTCATCATCTCTCCATTGCGATACAAACAGCACATGACCCCGCCCCGTGCCTTGCTTCTTGTGGGTGGGGCTTGGGGGTTGGCAGCCCTCACTTCCTTCTTGCCAATCAAGATGGACTGGCACAGCTTGGGACGTATGCAAGACCTTTCCGAGCACGATTCCGCAAACACCACAGTCCCGAGGTTGAGTTCCATCTACCCCTCTTCGTACTTCCAACTTTCCACGTCGGGAACGCAGTCCACTCAGTGCCGCCTTAGAGTGACTCTCCCCTTCGCCCTTGTGGCGACCTTTCTCACCTTCTTCTTGCCCTCCACGGCCATCTGCTTCACCTACTGCCGAATCTTGTTGGCCGCCAGAAGACAAGCTCAACAGGTGGAGGCTCTTACTCATCCTCCGTACCCCCATCACTCACCCGGTGAACCATCCCGTCCTCCTTCTCCAGGTCATGCTGTCCAGGATGGAGATGACTACAGCCATCCGGAGCCACCCATGTTGCGGCATGCTCCGGTGAGATGCAGAAGTAATGAGTCGCAGAAAGCAGTGGGATGGGAATTCAATGTGTCAAGGGGTGACCACTAGAAAAGTTTTATTGAGAATAATATGACAAATTTTGGTGCATGCATTGCTTGATTTATGTGGGTATGTGTGTGCATGAATTCTTCTTAAACTGGCATTGAGCTCTCAACAAACTCAGGCAATAGAGTTTAAGAGTGCTTGCATTATCAAACCTTCTGGTCCAATGTTCAAGTGAAGTTTGTCTCCCCCTTTAACAATTACAAAAAAAAGGTGAAAGAAAAGTAGCTGAAAAGGGATGGGAAGAACCATTTTAAAGGCTGGAGGAGAAAGTAATGACAAACAAGAGTGTCAGTGTGCAATAATGGATTTGAAGAAGAGGAGGAGGGAAATGGGGGGGTAAAACTATTCAAAAGAATAGAAAAGACCTTGTGAGGCACTGTCACTTTCATCTGAGGGAAGACATACATAATAACTCTAGGCCAAGGTAACATCACTACCCATCTCTCGGCAGGCAAATTACAGTGAAATCTCTATGAATACATTTTTCTCTGTCTCTTTCTCTCAGTTGTCAGTGAACAGCGAGCGCAGATTGGCACACAGGCAAAGGAAGAGGGCTCTGAAAGCCAGTCTTACTCTGGGAGTACTCCTGGGTCTCTTCTTCAGTGCCTGGTTGCCCTTTTTCATCACCAACATGGCACAGGTCAGTCCACGAAACACCTTTTTAAGAACATAATCATTCACTTTGAGTGAAAATCTATTTGTCAAACTAAAACTTACCTTGTCCTTAAAGCACTCTACCAATTTAAAGGGTGAATTAAACATAGGGAAAAATGACAAATTGATAAAGAGAAAGATCTCTCTTTAATTAAGTAATTATTCCATACCCTGCTCTCAAGCTTTCAATGATTTTGTCCCCCATCTGTGTCCCTCACTTTCGAGCTTCTGGGCAAGCCTGTCTCTAGCCTTCTTTCACACACAATATGGTGTGTGAATAGCACTTCATCTCCGTCTCCTACTCTCCCTTTCATCATTCGTGGCATCCCAACCTCCTCTTCCGATGAACTAGACATCTTTGACCTTTTCCGCCTTTTCGGTATTGACGTCCTGATCTAAGACCTTTTCTTCTATACATTCAGGCGGTGTGTGAGTGCGTACCACCTTCCTTCTTCGATGCCATCACCTGGTTGGGCTACTGTAACAGCACGATAAACCCGATTATATACCCCCTGTTCATGAGGGACTTCAAGAGGGCATTGGCTCGACTTCTACCCTGCTCTACTCAAGCACCACGTAGGCCATCTCCGCCGCTTTCACTTTCGCTACGCAACTCAGGAGAGCCGCAACTGCCCTCCCTTGATCCCCCCTCCCTTGTGTCCGACCCACCTCAGCTACCAGCAACAGCTACAGATGCTGTTAACCTTTTTGATGCAGAACACGCAGGGATCAACCTGCCTTTACTGCTGCCCAATCAAGTTGATACATTGGATGACTAATACTCCGCAATAAGACAATGCAAAAATCATGATTTACTATGGATGGGACGAAATGGGTTTATCAGAAAATGTGTTAAGGCATGATGTGCTAAAAAATGATGGGATAAGTGTTGAGATTTTATGGACTGTATTCGTATTCTTGGCAAAACAGGAAGACAGTTTCGTTCCTCAAGGCAGATCACAGTGACTGTACGTTTAAAACAGACTCAACACCCGCTTCATTCATTACCATAACAACCACAACAACAGATGGATAAAGCAGACAAGAGTGAAAGAAATCTATCTAATATCTCACACAATGTCAAGTGGGTTGTCCATGGATCTGTAATTCATGTCTTAATTAAACAACAAACCACTCCTAACAAAGAGTGCAAGAGTATACACAAAATACTGACAATTTTCATGCAGCAGTTTATCACAGGCTTTAAATTACATTTTGCAGTCCTTAAAAATATTAGACATTAATTAGAGCTGAAATCTAGGAATAGCTTAAAGGAATATTCCGGGTTCAATACTAGTGAAGCTCAGTCGACAGCATTTGTGGCATAATTACCACAAAAATGTATTTTGACTCGTTTCTCCTTTTCTTTAAAAAAAAAAAAAAAAAAAAAAAAGTTCAAATCTGGGTTACAGTTTTTGGAGAGTTAAAAGGCAGAAATGTGAAGCTCATAATTTTATAAAATCACTTACATTAATTCTTCAGTTAAAACTCGTTGTTTGAGCTGTAAAGTTGTTTAAATAATTGTTTTTACAGTCGTTTTAGGGTTTTAGTGTTTACGGCGTTACGTCATCATGGCAACAAAGTTGTAAAATTGGCTATAACTTTACACAGAAAAGGTTTGCAAGCGATTTTATCACAATAAAATCATGTTAACATGCATATTCTTTACATTTTGTGGCAATACTTTTGAAACATTAAGTATTTTAACCTTTATGGATTGCTCACATTCACTTCCATTGTGAATGCCTCACTGTAACCCAGATTTGCTTTTTTATTTTAAGAAAAAAATAAATTTTTGTGATAATCAATAATGTGCCACAAATGCTGTCGATTGAGCTTAATTTACATTGAACCCGGAATATTCCATTAAGATTAACAGACAATTCCAGACTGACAAAAACACCAAGGTTGCAGCTGGTTCTAGCTCATGGGTGAATCTTATGAAAACATGTCAAGGTCATATTTTACCTTTAGATCCACACACACACACACACACACACACACACACACAACACACACACACACACACACACACATATATACACTGGTGGCCAAAAGTTTGGAATAATGTACATATTTTGCTGTTTCGGAAAGTAATTGGTACTTTAATTCACCAAAGTGGCATTCAACTGATCACAAAGTATAGTCAGGACATTACTGATGTAAAAAACAGCACCATTACTATTTGAAAAAAGTCATTTTTGATCAAATCTAGACAGACCCCATTTCCAGCAGCCATCACTCCAACACCTTATCCTTGAGTAATCATGCTAAATTGCTAATTTGGTACTAGAAAATCACTTGCCATTATATCAAACACTGCTGAAAGCTATTTGGTTTGTTAAATGAAGCTTAACATTGTCTTTGTGTTTGTTTTTGAGTTGCCACAGTATGCAATAGACTGGCATGTCTTAAGGTCAATTTTAGGTCAAAATGGCAAAAAAGAAACAGCTTTCTCTAGAAACTCATCAGTCAATCATTGTTTTGAGGAATGAAAGCTATACGATGCTTGAAATGGTCAAAAAACTGAAGATTTCATACAAAGGTGTACACTACAGTCTTCAAAGACAAAGGACAACTGGCTCTAACAAGGACAGAAAGAGATGTGGAAGGCCAGATGTACAACTAAACAAGAGCATCAGTACATCAGAGTCTCTAGTTTGAGAAATAGACACCTCACACGTCCTCAGCTGACAGCTTCATTGAATTCTACCCGCTCAACACCAGTTTCATGTACAACAGTAAAGAGAAGACTCAGGGGTGCAGGCCTTATGGGAAGAATTGCAAAGAAAAAAACACTTTTGAAACAGAAAAATAAAAAGAAAAGGTTAGAGTGGCAAAGAAACACAGACATTGGACAACAGATAATTGGAAAAGAGTGTTATGGCTCTTAACCCCTTTGAGCTTTTGTGGGATCAGCTAGACTGTAAGGTGCGTGAGAAGTGCCCGACAAGACAGTCACATCTATGACAAGTGCTACAGGAAGTGTGGGGTGAAATGTCACCTGAGTATCTGGACAAACTGACAGCTAGAATGCCAAGGATCTGCAAAGCTGTCATTGCTGCACGTGGAGGATTTTTTGATGAGAACTCTTTGAAGTAGTTTAAGAAGTTCTGAACATTGTTTTCAAATTGTAATAGTAATTTTTCATGTTATTAATGTCCTGACTATACATTGTGATCAGTTGAATGCCACTTTGATGAATAAAAAGTACCAATTTCTTTCCATAAGAGCAAAATCTGTACATTATTCCAAACTTTTGGCTGCCAGTGTGTGTGTGTGTATTAGGGCTGTCAATCGATTACAATTTTTAATAAAATTAATTACATGGTATGCCGATTAATTAATTGAATTAATTGCAGTTGATCACATATATAAATATTTGCTTAGAAAGCCCTCAAATAACAAATTAAAAAAATAATGATTAAATACTTATAAATAGTTATATTTAAATCATTATAAATAAAATTTATATTATAAAAAATAATAATATAGATAATTAAAATGCATTATATCATTGTGGCACACTAGTAAAGCATTAAAAAAGACGGTAACACTTTACTATAAGGTTCCATTTGTAGTTAATAACAGGAACTAACAATGCACAATATTTTACAGCTTTTATTAATCTTAGTTAATATTAATTTCAACATATACTAATACATTTCTCAAATCAAAAGTTGTGTTTGTTAACATTAGTATATGCACTATGAACTAACATGAACTTACAATCAGCAATTGTAATTTTATTAACTAATATTAACCAAGATTAATAAATGCTGTAAACAATATATTGTTAACTGTTTGTTCATGATACCTAATGCATTAACTAATATTAACGAATAGAACCTTATTGTAAAGTGTTACCAAAAACACAATTCAAAAAGTGGCTTTAGTATGCAGTATATTGTTTATTTCCATATTATTGAACTTATCTCATCTGCCTATCATTGGCCTACAGTTCACACAATCCATTTTGCAATTGCATTCGTCAGTCAGTCCGAGATAGATTTATTATGGGGCTTTTCTAAAGATGCGTCAATGTACACGTGTCAGATGCTTTTGGAGCGTCTCGTTTGTGTCGTGTCATAAACATACCGTTTTTAGGTCGATGTGTCAAGTTAAACATAGTTTGAAGCTTACGAATCCCTGCATTCGTATTTGTGCTCCATCAAGTTGTGTTTGATTGCAAGAACGTGTTCTCATCTTGTTTTGTCTGCTGTCGTGTGTGTGGTGAAGTTTCGCTTACTGCCCCCTGGAGAAAACAGGTGATACTTCAAGCTTGAATTGCTCAGATGGAAGGAATATTCCTTATCACGGTCCGGGGACATGATTAATTGCGTTAATTTTTTTAACTCATTATTTTTATATAATTAATCGCACTGAATTAACGCATTAAATTGACAACCCTAATATATTATTTTAACTATACAATAAAGCCAATTTTATAAATATTATGATTTATTATGATTTGATTATTTTAATCAAAATTAAGCATCAAAATTTGGCTCCACTTTGTTCACCTGGCACAGACTCTGGTATGCCTGGTTTTCCCTGAGATAAATTAGTGATGTGCAGTTTGCCACTAATGGCTCCAGCCTCTTCCCTGGTTGGAACCCCCACTTTCACAAGGATGGTGTCCATCTGACGCATTTAATCCAGGTATCCTTTCACCTAAGAGGAGGTAAGAATGTACTAAATGCTAAATACTTATTGTGAATCATACTAAAATCTGAAAATACTACTAACAGTCAAACTAACAATTTTACAATGCTTGCAAGTCAGCACTGTACTGATATTTCAAACATTCTATTTTTTTTATTTTAAGATATTTAAGATTAGAGTTCCAAAATGTTCGTAATTTAAGGCTGATGATGTAATTTAGGGCTGCACAATTAATGTATTTAAAATTGGGATATGACAATTATGTAGCGTGTTGCTCCCATTCTTTAACAAAAGGACTTGCGATGATTTCTGCATTGGCAGGTGCTAGTCTGCCGTTTCGTTGACGTCCGAACTAAATTTCAAATTCCAGACTAAATTTTTTATATATATACACAAAAGGATTGTGTTGAAATTAAATTCCGATCCAAATTTACATCTCTGAGTTTAAAAAATAAATAAAAGGAGGGCCTGGGTAGCTCAGCGAGTATTGACGCTGACTACCACCCCTGGAGTCGCGAGTTCGAATCCAGGGTGTGCTGAGTGACTCCAGCCAGGTCTCCTAAGCAACCAAATTGGCCCAGTTGCTAGGGAGGGTAGAGTCACATGGGGTAACCTCCTTGTGGTCGCGATTAGTGGTTCTCGCTCTCAATGGGGCACGTGGTAAGTTGTGCATGGATCGCGGAGAGTAGCATGAACCTCCACATGCTGTGAGTCTCCACGGTGTCATGCACAGCAAGCCATGTGATAAAATGCACGGATTGACGGTCTCAGAAGCGGAGGCAACTGAGACTTGTCCTCCGCAACCCAGATTGAGGTGAGTAACCATGTCACCATGAGGACTTACTAAGTAGTGGGAATTGGGCATTCCAAATTGGGGAGAAAAGGGGATAAAAATTAAAAAAATAATAAATAAATAAATTATTTAAAAAATTCATTTTAAAATGTTTTAGGGCTACTGTTATACTCATTTAAAATTGCGATATGACAATTATTGTGCAATTATTAAAACAGCAAAAGGCTGCAATTTATTTAAATATGTAATCTGCATGTGCTGCATACTATCACAGTTCAAAGCACAATCAAAAACATGATTTTTTTGACAAACCATGCAGCGCTCAAACCACTGTAATATTTGCACTCTGAATATCGATTGGTCTTTTTTAATTTTAAAACTCTTATTTTGCTGCATTGCAAGCACTGGTATACAGTTTTCTTCTGGAAACGAATGAATTTAATTTCAATTAATGAAAATTTCTTCACGTCGGATAAAAGTGCAATTCGTCATATACCTCACATTGCAGCCTTATATCAGTCGCATTCCTTCAGTCAATTTGCCTAATCTGTAGATTTGGGGTACTCGAGTTTGGACTCTGACTCGAGTCCAAGTCACGAGTCCAATTTAAATGGACTTGGACTTGTCACGGTCTCAAATGCATTTTTACTTGGACATGACTCGGATTCGAGCCTTTGGGATTTTCAAGATTCATCGGATTCCAGCCGAGTCCATGACATTTGAGATGCTATGAAAAAAAAATAATATAAATTAATGTACACATCTCTGTCTGCATGCAGCTGTATTAGCCCCTGAAGTCGTAGACATAGCCAGAGTTGTTTCACTGTGTTTAAGCAAACACAAGCACACACACATACTCATGTGCACAGGCACACTCATCAGTCAACCAATACGATTGAATGTTACTACAGAGACTACTGTATAACATCGATTACCGAAGTGGCTGGCACAATGAAAACATAAAGACGGGTATGTATCCAATGTAATAGAAACTAAACAAGGCAGTTTCACATGGCACGGGACCTGACAACTGGTAAAATTGTGTGTGGCGTTTGTGCAGCCAAGACGGTGCTCGCATTGCGGTTTCATCATGGTTAAAAACTTAAAATCAAGAACTTCATTGAGTCAAGTCACACACATTATGTCTCTCACAGTTTACTAAAAACAGCATATCAAAATAAAAATAAATACAAATAGTATTAATATTGGATATTAAGTCTTTTTAGGCGTAATGTATCTGCACATGTAGGCTTCTGTAGTCTCTTGTGGTCCATGCAGTGTTGTCAGCTTGAACTGGTCCATAATAGCTTGATGAATTAACTGTGTAACTTTTTAAATATTCGGGGTAAAAAGCGTTATTGCTAAAGCAGACAGCATCTCTAAACAGATAAACAGCACCTCTTTATCTCGGATTCCTGCCTGTGTCCTTTGTTTACAATCAGTCATTTGGTCGGCAGCAGGGGCCTGTTGACCTGATCTGTTGCTCTTTGTGACTCAAAATGGACTGTTATGAATGGATCTATTTACGTTTATGTGTCTTGATATTTTCACATTTGTGTGTTGCATAAAATGATACTTTTTTGGGTCTTTTTTCATATGTGCACCAATACAACACTGGATATTAGGACTCCACTTGAATACCAACGAGCAACTTGCTACGCAGTAATTATAGTAATCAGCCTTTTGTGGCTGACAATTTTACAATGGCCTCTTTATTCATGGGTGGGGGGGTTGTTCTCCAAAAATCTTTTTATTTTTGTTATTTTTGTTATTCACATGACTTCAAATCTTTACCAACTGTAAGGAAATTCAACTTTGACCATGATAATGTACTGTCATGACATTGTGTAATGTTTCTCGTACTTGCAGAAATATTTTGAATCAGAATCAAATGCATCTCATTGACACCAATTAAACTGATGAAAGATCCATGTTGATTATTTTGCGGTCTTGTGAATTGATTGCAATGGACAGCTGGACGGATGAACTTCTATACAGGAATCCAAGAAGTCAGTCTCCTCTAAAGAAATAATAAAAAAGGAAACATTTAATTGCATGCTTACATATGTATTTACTAGGGGTGTGAATCAATTAAACATTTTTAAATGAACTAATCGCACTGTTTTCTGTGATTAATCACGATTAACAAACATTAAAATCTAATCATAAATTTAGGATGCAAATTTTGTTATAATGTTCCATTTTTTGTGGATAGAGTTAATTACACAAATTTTTACAGGTATAAATCTTTGATTCAAGTATATGTATACATGCCATAAAATCAGTGGACATGCTGTAATTAAAAGTTTGGAAAAAACTTATGGTGTTTTCAAGTGGGCTTTTTTAATAATTGGATAAAATGGGTAGATTCAACTCATATCAAGCTTTACTGGCATGATAAACTTAAGTGTACGTTTCCAATGCATTATTAGACACTGTACATACAGATATAAAACAAATTGAATGCTGAAGTTTAACTTGCTGAAGTTTAACATTTCAAAAACAATATTTTCTCTGGTTGCCGTTCAGTCTCTATCGTGCACACACTGTGACTGTCTCGCATGTTTTTGCTTTTGACACTGGTTCAGATGACAGTGAGCGAGCGTTTCGGGTGATGCAAAGAGATACGGCAGCTTGCCTGTATCTCTCCCACTCCTGGTTCACCACTTGCGGGTGAAGTCTCCATTCTCCATACAGTAAATTCACTCATAAATAATGAATAAGCATGCACTGCTCCACACAATCATTTTCTGTGCTAGGATATGCAGTTGAGTCAAGCATATAAACCTTCTGGAAATTTCTATATGCCAATTTTAGAAACAGGAAGTGGGGGAAAACATTTTTGAAGGCTCAGGAAGAGCCTTCAAGAGCCTTTTTTTATCATGTTAACGAGGCAACATTAAAGGAATATTCCAGGTTCAGTACAAGTTAAGCTCAATCGACAGCATTTGTGGTATAATATCGATTACCACGAAAATACATTTTGACTTGCCCCTCCTTTTCTTAAAAAAAAACAAAGATAAAATCTGGGTTACAGTGAGGCACTTACAATGGAAGTCAATGGGGCCAATCCGCAAATGTTAAAATACTCGCTGTTTTAAAAGAATAGCCACAAGACAAAGGATGTGTGTGTTAACATGATTTTAGTGTGATAAAATCACTTAATAACCTTTTCTGTGTAAAGTTATAGCCAATTTTACAACTTTGTTGCCATGATGATGCGGTCAATAAACCCTAAAACCAATGTGAAAATGACGATTTAAACAATTTTACAGCTCAAATAATACATGAGTTTTAAGAGAAGAAATAATGTAAGTGTTTTTATAAAACTATAAGCTTCACATATCTGCCTTTAAACCATCCAAAAACTTGGCCCCATTCACTTCCATTGACCCCATTCACTTCATTTGTAAGTGCCTCACTGTAACCAAGATTTTTTTTAAAAAAAAGGAGGGACGAGTCGAAATAAATTTTTGTGGTAATTAACATTTTTCTTGCCACTGTCTGTTAATAATAATTAAAAAAAATAAAATAAATGAAAACAACCGTTGGGACATGAAATTGCCCGCAGTTGAAGAAACACCCCTATAGACCTTATTCACAGCAGCACCATCTTTGAATGACAACGAGGCTATAAAGGATAGACATACAGTTTCTTCAATGGGTTGTACAGTTGTTTGAAGTGTTTTTTAATAGTTTTGCTGCCGAAACATTGGAAATATATCTTTCCAAGACATTTCAGTCGACCAAAAACTCCAGACAACATGAGTTGTGGAAAATTAGATGTGATCTATGAGCTTTATACAGAGGATACCACTGAAGAGATGGTAAATCTATCCCTTACAGCCTCACTTTCATTCAAGTCAAAAATCAAAGATGCCGCTACTGTGAAAAAGGTCTTTATAACTGAGAATATGCTGTTCTGATGGTGGACTCACTGTATTTTCCCATTGCAGAGCCAGCCTGTCACAGCTATAGTCAGATGAAGATGCTTTCCAGGACTCAATGGAAGAAACTCAAACTCTTCTATGGCACCGACATGCTTGTTCATTTTATAGCCTGAACACAATGAGTAAATATAACTTCAGGTTATATAAATAAAACATGTATATCATGGATAATGCATTTAAAATAGCATATAAAGAGAATGAAATCCGAACAAAGAACGTAAAGATTTACACACACATGCATTACTACATCTGATTGTCAACTACAGCCTTGAGCTCAGTTCATTTTGAATGCCTGGTTATAATGTGTTCTGCAGGACAGCTAGGTTATAAAAGGATACAAAGGCTATTGTAACCTGGGAACTGACTGCAAACTGCATCACTAATCTTTTAATCTGCTATCCAGTTTATTCACCAAAAAAATAAAATCAATATAAAATACA
Organism: Myxocyprinus asiaticus; assembly: GCF_019703515.2. Lineage (NCBI taxonomy): Eukaryota > Metazoa > Chordata > Actinopteri > Cypriniformes > Catostomidae > Myxocyprinus > Myxocyprinus asiaticus. Next base: position 9,148,131 of record NC_059372.1, read on the forward strand.
AAAATAAAGTTGTATTCAGTAATTTTTAGAATAGTATTGTTGAAAAATTCAATTTAAAATGATTAGTATGAGATGAAGTCTATACTAGAGGTTGACCGATATATCGGTTTTACCGATTAATCGGTAACAATAGTTGCTTTTTGGAACTATCGGTTATCGGAAAAAACACTGATAGTTGCCAAAAGTTTTGATTTAATTTCTTTATGTTCCTCTGTGGCCAAAACCCTTCATCCGGTGAATATATAGGCTACAAAAAGCTTAATTTGGTGAATATTTTCATATTGTCACTGTCACCATCACTGTTTATGGACTAATTCACTATTATTAATGCAAACTGTTATAAAAAAAAAGACACATATGAATCACAGATATTATTAAACGTTTATTTATATAACCTTTATTGATTGTTGAGTTAATGTGGATTTTTTTTTAACTGGCAGTGTCACTAGAGAAAAAGAAAAAGTATTTTATAATACTGGAATACCGGATAATCGACAAGTAAACTCTGTTGATCTACTACTGATGAATGATGATCTAATGTTAATGAATTACTGCTCATACAGTATTTATTAGCCCATACAACAATGTTTACTTTATAGTATTTCTATTGTAATACATTGTAGATGATTGAAAGAGTGAATGTTTAGCTTGTAAGCACAGACTTTTCAAAATAAGAGTCCTCAGTGTATTTTGGGCTTTTTTACAGTTAAAGGTCCCATGTTATGCACCAAATTGTAAAAAATTTTTCTGGTTATGATTGGGATTTTGGTTGCACAACAGACACGCATCTGGGCTTTTACTCATTGCCTCTATGTCTGTGCCCATTACAGTAAGGAAAGACTAAGAAAATGTGTATCTGATTGCAATCGGCCGATTAATCGGTTATCAGCCTTTTTAACAACCTTATTTATCGTATAGGCAAAATCCACTATCGGTCGACCTTTAGACTCTACTAAATCAGTCTTAGAGAAAAGGTGCTTTATTCTACATATGATGCTGTGTACATATTCATGAGCGCCGCCATATTATTGAGAACATATGACCAGCTATTTTATAACAGCTCTGAATGTGGCTCATCGTATTAGATTTTAGAGTTTCAACTATCCATTTTATAATAATGCAATCTATTCTATTAAATAATAAAAAGGCTCACCTGTTAACCCAGCCCCTGCGGCTCCAAACAGAGAAGCCATGATGGCAATGCCCATGGCTGATCCCAACGCAGCAGCTTCACCCGCTCCAAGAACCGCACCTGCCCCATCATTCACCATGAGCACAGCCAACCCTCTGTCACACCTGATACAAACACATGGTTAAAACCATGATTGCACTGCACATAAATAACTAATATTGGCATCATATTCATGTTGTTTACCCAGAGGGGAACTGGGCCCCACAGTGAGCCTGGTTTCTCCCAGGATTATTTTTCTCCATTAACCAACATCTTATGGAATTTTGTGTTCCTTGCCACAGTCACCTTCAGCTTGCTCACATGGGTTCTAAATACAATTATTATTTAATTTCTATACACAATTTACAATCATATTTAATCAAACTACACAATGATCGCTCTAAGACTATAGATATTACAGTTTCATTTTTTGTTAATGCATGATTTCCTGTAAAGCTGCTTTGAAACGATGTGTGTTGTGAAAAGCGCTATACAAATAAAAATGGCTTGACTTGACTTGACATGCATACATGATAATCAATAACATTTATTTGTCAATGTCCAACAGTGTATGTACATGCATCACAGGAGATTTATATCATTTTTTATGAAATGGCTGACTCTTTTTTCTTGCTGAAGCTGATTTCACATTTAACATTTTATGCATCCTAAATACACACAATTAAATAATATTTTCACACATTTTATGTAGTTTAACAGAATTACAGCTTGACTGGAAATTACAGTCAGTAAAGATACTCTGCTCACAAGTGTCATTTACCCCTAAAGTTTTCTTCAGACTTTACTTGTCTCATATTTCATCACAGTCCCTTTAAGCTTCGGCCCAGTGGAGAAAAAAAATTATTATAAAAATATTAATAACTACAGTCTTGACCAACACAAAATAAGTATAGTTTTAAAGCTTAGAAGCTGTACTTTACAATGCATGTAGGCATTATGACCAAAACTGAACAAGTGCTTTGAAATTTGCAGCTAAATCATAAGTTCTGTTTTGATCATTTGTTAAAAATTTTGCACTGCACATATTATTGTAATCGGTAAAAACTTAAAACTGACCAAATAGCAGTATGTCATATGTTGTTGGAAAGCTCCCAAGGACTGGAACACAAAAATATAGCAAGTAATAGCTAATTATATGTCTTTGACATACGTTACATGTAAAAAGTTGTTGTTATAAGCCGCTTTTTCGCTTATAACTTCACAAAAAAAACACAGAACATAAAATATCATTAATAAAAAATTATATTACTTAGAGGAGATAATAACCTTTAAAAAACACACAATGTAATCTGACGCATAGATCATTAGATAATCCACATGAAGCACAATGTGTACACAGCACATAATGCGTTATATGGCTAAAAACATGTTAGCTTTCCTGGATCAGATGACTTAATCAGAAATTATGTAGTACATTGCCCAGTGTCATGGAACACAACACCAATCGCTTTAGGATTCAGATCACTGCGACCAGAGGTAGAAGTCATCCAAATATGGGCAGAGAGGATTGTTCACTTTAATTACATATGACCACTGGGAGATGGTGCCAAGTACACAGACACAGTGATGGCTCAAATGACACAGAATGGAACTGAATGAGATCTTGTTACTCATGCCTGCATGCTTTGGAGAGAGAGCATACCTTTAGTCATTGTTGTGTAATTAGTTCTTATGTACAATTATTGTGTTTTATTTTTTTTTTTGGAGATACTTTTGGGCACTTGGAGATGTTTTTGGACACTAGGATAAATTTGTTTTGTAATGATATAACTTTTGATTGCTTTGTTGTATCGACAAAACATTTTAATCAGTGACAGGTGACATGATTGAGAACAAAACAAAAGCAGTTTTTCTGAGCTTCCTTATTTACACCCTGAGATATATAATGTCAAACCAGAAAAATAAGAAAAAGTCACTTTTTTTTTTTCAGCAGATTCAGCTGAGAGTCTCATAATTTACCACAATCTATAGCATTAAAACATCTGAAAAGTTTTCTTTAAAATGATACCAAACAACTGACCCTCTTTGGTTTTTTGTAGAGTTATAAGTCTTTAATTTTGGACATGCCACTAAAATAGGAAATCTTTAAAAAAAAACACCTTCAGAGCTTTTTTTATTTTTTAAATAGAGATTCCAATTCAGTTTCAATGTGACTTTCAAATAACAAAAATATCTGCTTGTTTTAATAAAAATCAGTAAACATAACAGTAATTTTTACAGTTTTTTTACAATAGAAAAGTACTGTATTACAGTGAAGGAGATCACCATTGAGAGTAATGAGGTTTATTAAAAAATTCAAAAGTAAAATGTCCAGACACATATACGGTAATAAGAATTTGGGGGGAAATGTGTTTAATTCTCATGAAAATAATGTTACAATGTACTGTCCTATAAATGTTCCTAAAAATGGACTTCCTTTTCTTGTACAATTAGTAATAAGTATAATATTATATTTGAAGTGTAACATTTTAGTATAAAAATAATATAAAATTACAATAAAAAATAGTCTGTGACCTGGAGGTGTTTTAGTGGCATTCACCCTTGTGAGTTAGACATTCTGGCTAAAATCTCCTTTTGTGTTCCACGGAAGAGAGTCATACACGTTTGTAAATGAACACTATTTACCTTTATATATATATATATATATACATTCCTGCAGACTGCAGTAGATGAAAACAAACATTGTGTTTATACTTACCAATAACCGTTCCTCCACTTACAGTGGCCAGTCCGGTCAGCAGGTACCGGAACAGTTTGCGACCTCGCTCTTACTTTCGCCTTCTTGACGATTCTTCTCTGTTGAGAGAATATGAATTTAATTCTTAAAATGCTCACTGGAGCTATTTCATGCACCAAGGTCAGTTATTATGAACAAAGTTCTATTAGAATGTAAAAACGAATCGAACGCAGCACACTAAAAGGAAGACCTTCACCCTCAAGACTCAATATGTATAAAATACTTACAGCAGTAAGCGGGTCACATCAAAGGTAGCAGAGAACACATTAAAAAACATTCAAGCGTTTTGCACATGACAGAATTATTAGTGGGTTTCCATTGATTTCTCTATAATGTTATGAAGGTATTGATCAAGCCTCAGCTTTTCTGTGTGATTTGCACTGGCCGTAGGAACATTCAGAAACATGTGAGTGGTGTCATTAAAAATCTCATTAGTTTCTCCTCACAAGCATGACCTGGTTTAATTGCCTTGTTACCACAGATGCACTCATAAGAAATACAATTTAAAAGCTTTGGAACTAAACTTTTCATGATTTTTTGCATAAAAGTTTATTAATCAAGCCTACAACACTGTTGCTAAAAAATTCGTATTTTAAGTTTAAGGTATTTAAGTTTATAGCTCACAGAATTACATTATAGCAATAAAATTCACAGCTATAAGAAAATTATGTTAAATAAAAAAATGCATTTATTTAAATAACACCTAAAAATGTAGGAAAAGCAAGTAAAATCTGAACAACCTGATGTTAAACACTACACACTTAAATTACACAAGTAATTTCTAGATATAATGGTTGCTACTCCCATGACTCCATGTGAGTTTCATGAAAATTATATTTTGTAAATAATCCACTCTTAAGCAAAACCAGTGTTTATTTCAAAGAGATGGGCTGGCCTCCCAAAAAAGCCCATAAAGAGGCAGCAGATGTTGACTGGTGAAGTTGAACACACTCGCTGACTCAATCTCTCTCAGAGTGTCTCTTCAAACTCTTCCAGCTGCTGTTGACTCACTCGCAGTAGACAGCTCACATGCCTGATTAGACAGAACTCGAGCTCTGGCATCATAATGTCCTACATGAGATAAATCAAGATTATCAAAAAAGCAGAATTTTTGCATTATTTATGGGTGAACCTCATGAAATGTCATATTTCACTACAAAATCTATATATACAGGTGCATCTCAATAAATTAGAATGTCGTGGAAAAGTTCATTTATTTCAGTAATTCAACTCAAATTGTGAAACTCGTGTATTAAATAAATTCAATGCACACAGACTGAAGTAGTTTAAGTCTTTGGTTCTTTTAATTGTGATGATTTTGGCTCACATTTAACAAAAACCCACCAATTCACTATCTCAAAAAATTAGAATACATCATAAGACCAATAAAAAAAACATTTTTAGTGAATTGTTGGCCTTCTGGAAAGTATGTTCATTTACTGTATATGTACTCAATACTTGGTAGGGGCTCCTTTTGCTTTAATTACTGCCTCAATTCGGCGTGGCATGGAGGTGATCAGTTTGTGGCACTGCTGAGGTGGTATGGAAGCCCAGGTTTCTTTGACAGTGGCCTTCAGCTCATCTGCATTTTTTGGTCTCTTGTTTCTCATTTTCCTCTTGACAATACCCCATAGATTCTCTATGGGGTTCAGGTCTGGTGAGTTTGCTGGCCAGTCAAGCACACCAACACCATGGTCATTTAACCAACTTTTGGTGCTTTTGGCAGTGTGGGCAGGTGCCAAATCCTGCTGGAAAATGAAATCAGCATCTTTAAAAAGCTGGTCAGCAGAAGGAAGCCTGAAGTGCTCCAAAATTTCTTGGTAAACGGGTGCAGTGACTTTGGTTTTCAAAAAACACAATGGACCAACACCAGCAGATGACATTGCACCCCAAATCATCACAGACTGTGGAAACTTAACACTAGACTTCAAGCAACTTGGGCTATGAGCTTCTCCACCCTTCCTCCAGACTCTAGGACCTTGGTTTCCAAATGAAATACAAAACTTGCTCTCATCTGAAAAGAGGACTTTGGAACACTGGGCAACAGTCCAGTTCTTCTTCTCCTTAGCCCAGGTAAGACGCCTCTGACGTTGTCTGTGGTTCAGGAGTGGCTTAACAAGAGGAATACGACAACTGTAGCCAAATTCCTTGACACGTCTGTGTGTGGTGGCTCTTGATGCCTTGACCCCAGCCTCAGTCCATTCCTTGTGAAGTTCACCCAAATTCTTGAATCGATTTTGCTTGACAATCCTCATAAGGCTGCGGTTCTCTCGGTTGGTTGTGCATCTTTTTCTTCCACACTTTTTCCTTCCACTCAACTTTCTGTTAACATGCTTGGATACAGCACTCTGTGAACAGCCAGCTTCTTTGGCAATGAATGTTTGTGGCTTACCCTCCTTGTGAAGGGTGTCAGTGATTGTCTTCTGGACATCTGTCAGAGCAGCAGTCTTCCCCATGATTGTGTAGCCTAGTGAACCAAACTGAGAGACCATTTTGAAGGCCCAGGAAATCTTTGCAGGTGTTTTGAGTTGATTAGCTGATTGGCATGTCACCATATTCTAATTTTTTGAGATAGTGAATTGGTGGGTTTTTGTTAAATGTGAGCCAAAATCATCACAATTAAAAGAACCAAGGACTTAAACTACTTCAGTCTGTGTGCATTGAATTTATTTAATACACGAGTTTCACAATTTGAGTTGAATTACTGAAATAAATGAACTTTTCCACGACATTCTAATTTATTGAGATGCACCTGTATATATTACAATTTGAAAGAAATGTTCAGAACTTCTTAAACTACTTCAAAGAGTTCTCATCAAATGCAGCAATGACAGCTTTGCAGATCCTTGACATTCTAGCTGTCAGTTTGTCCAGATACTCAGGTGACATTTCACCCCACACTTCCTGTAGCACTTGCCATAGATGTGACTGTCTTTTCGTGCACTTCTCACGCACCTTACAGTCTAGCTGATCCCACAAAAGCTCAATGGGGTTAAGATCCATAACACTCTTTTCCAATTATCTGTTGTCCAATGTCTGTGTTTCTTTGTCCACTCTAACCTTTTCTTTTTGTTTTTCTGTTTCAAAAGTGGCTTTTTCTTTGCAATTCTTCCCATAAGGCCTGCACCCATGAGTCTTCTCTTTACTGTTGTACATGAAACTGGTGTTGAGTGGGTAGAATTCAATGAAGCTGTCAGCTGAGGACATGTCATGCGTCTATTTCTCAAACTAGAGACTCTGATGTACTTATCCTCTTGTTTAGTTGTACATCTGGCCTTCCACATCTCTTTCTGTCCTTGTTAGAGACAGTTGTCCTTTGTCTTTGAAGACTGTAGTGTACACCTTTGTATGAAATCTTCAGTTTTTGGCAATTTCAAGCATTGTATAGCCTTCATTCCTCAAAACAATGATTGACTGATGAGTTTCTAGAGAAAGCTGTTTCTTTTTTGCCATATTTATTTATATTTCTTATTTTACAATAATTAAATATGTAAGATTTACCTAAACAAATTAAACCTATTTTTGAACCATGAAGATTTTTTGCATCAAGAAATAATTTTCATGACAATTAACCCCCCAGGCAAGGCCAATTTAATTATATAGCACATTTCATACACATTGGCAATTCAAAGTGCTTTACATATACATTTTAAAGAAAATATAAGATACATAAAAATTAAAAACAATTAAGAACATGAAATAAGAATAAAAAGTATGTTTTGTTTTTTTTTGGGGGGAAAAAATAATCACTTTTAAAATGAGAAAAAGTTATATAAAAATAAAATAAAAAGGATAAAATAGAATAATTAAAATTAAAGAAAGACTAAATCAAAATGATTCAGTGAAATCAATAAGTGCAGCACAATGCTCAGTCAGAAAATGCACAGCTAAACAGATGTGTTTTCAGCCTCGATTTAAATGTGGTAAAATGTATTACTTAAATGGTAAAGTAAATTTGTTCAGTACAATTATAAGTATACATCATGGTAATATTATTTGTGCTGCATTTATGCAGGTATTATGCACAATCATTGTGTCTGAACAGGATGATTTTCATTGCTGTATTACAGTAATGCAAATTAGATTTTATATATATATATAATATATAATACTACTGACTTCTGTATTAGAAGAACATCACAGTGACACTTACAGAACTAGTTCACCCAAATATAAAATTGTATTATTTCTTCACCTTCATGTTTGACGTGTTTTTTTCTTCTTCTTCTATTAAACACAAAATTAGATATTTAGTAAATGTTCAATGAAAAGGACTCAAATTTCGATCTGTTCCTCACACAAAGCTCAGAATATTTGGAATATAATACATCTGGACTATGTTTATTGCACTTTTAGGGTGCATTGTTGTCCTTTTGCTGCATGACCATATAAATCACCATCCAGTTTCATTGTTTGGAAAAGACAGCTGGACATTCTGCTAAATATCTAATTTTGCATCCCTTAGATAAAAAACAACAACATATAAGTTTCAAACAACAGTAATAATGACAGAATTTTCATTTATTCAGTGATTATATCCTTAATAAACACAAACCCTAAATTGCTAGAGTCACTTTTGTTCAGGTCCAGGAAACATCTGGCCAAGTGACACCCCACACAGTCCAGCTTAGGCAAATCGCCCTGGTTCACTGACACTTTCTCTAGTGAAGAGTGACCTGGTTCCTGTCCCCCTGGATTTGGACAGAAAATGGTAAAATTACAAAGTGCAAAATTAAAAGTTACTGTGAAGAGAGTCTGAGGGTTCAATTAAAATAGGTCTAGTTCACCCAAAAATGAAAATTCTTTCATCATTTATTCACCCTCAGGCCATCCCAGATGTGTATGACTTTCTTTCTTCAGCTGAACAGAAACGAAGATTTTTTAGAAGAATATCTCAGCTCTGTAGGTCCATACGATGCAAGTGAATGGTGACCAAAACTTTGAAGCTCCATAAAACACATAAAGGCAGTAGAAAAGTAATCTGAATGACTCCAGTGGTTTAATCCATGTCTTCTGAAGCGATCCAATCGGTTTTGGGTGAGAACAGACCAAAATGTAACTACATTTTCACTATAAATCTTGACATCTGACGCCATCTAGCGTCAAGGACTAGGAAGTGTAATCGAGCTTGAAATCATGATCGTGCCTTGAGACTGCAATGGCAAGATGCACAGTGAAAAATGAGTTATATTTTGGTCTGTTCTCACCCAAAACCGAATAAATCGCTTCAGAAGACTTGGATTAAACCACTGGTGTCGTACGGATTATTCTTATGCTACATTTAAAGCTTAAAAGTTTTGGTCACCATTCACTTGCATTGTATGGGCCTACAGAGCTGAGATATTCCTCTAAAAATCTTCTTTTGTTTTCATCAGAAGAAAGAAAGTCATACACATCTGGGATGGCATGAGGGTGAGTAAATGATGAATTTTCATTTTTGGGTCAAGTCCTCCACAAAGTGGATATTAATTGTATGCTTATTTAGGGATCCTTCGTTGCTTCTGTTATTTTAAATACTCTTATTATCATTATCGCACACCCAGTCAGCACTATAGCATGCTACTTGATTGTGTACTATTATAACGGTAGTATTTTGTCCTGTTAAAAGACCCTGAAATACACTGAAGGCAGATCTTCTTGAATAACGATGTAAGGGAAATCTTTCCTTGTTCAAACTAAACATATTGTAGGCCTAGATCTTATCCTGCATGTGTTATAAACAACCCCAGCACTGCGCAGTGCGCACTCAGCAGCTGTAGGACACGTATATCGGTTAAACACAGCACTCTCCTGTACAGTACCGCCCCCTACTGACCATTTCAGTCCCGTTATTTACGAATCCAAAGCGAAAGATTGGCTTATGAATATTAATTACGCAACTTGACGTTCACGCAGTAGGCATAACTGATTGGCTGAATTCTACGTTGAACGGTAGACGTTTGACTCATGAATACTGATTAGGTTACGTGATTGGACGCCACCGGAAGGTTACCAAGCAACGTCAGCACTCAGCATGGCCCAGTTAATGAAAAGTTTTGAGGAAAAAATAAAAAATAAAAATAATTAATTGTTGATGATGTGTCTGATACGGTCATTAACTTTGTGCGTTGAGCAAATAGCTGAATAGAGACTGAATATAAATAATAAACGTCCCCTTTAGTAATAATGAGATGCAATTTTTCCCAAAATGTAGGCGTTTTCAAACCGGGATGGGCATTTTTTAACTATCCAATGAAAGAAGGGAATCTCAGAGACAGGCCACAGAAAGTGGAACGCCCAACGGTCAACGGATGTATAAAGGAATTCCCGCCTTACTGGTAAAGGAGCCAATCACTTTTTAGATACAGACATCGCCTGTCAATCAACTCGAGAACGCGCATGCGCAATATCTTAACAAGCCGGGAAAATTGCGCTTTTTAGCGTAATCTGAGGTAAAGGTGCACCATTTTTTTATACCGATGTTGTCAGATTTTACTGCTGATTTGAAATATGCTCTTTGATCGTAATCTTGACCAAACGCTTTGGAGATTTTGGTCTTTCCCCACTCAAGTAGATTGGAGCTGCACTTGTATGCCGCATGTATACATAGAAAAATAGCTGCCTGAGAGCGATCCAGAAATGACCGCCGAGTGGACTGACTTGCTAAAAAACACTTTATTAGTAGAAAAAGCGTGTTGGGAAACGCCCACAAATTGGAAAATGCCCATTTTTGTTCTGCAGAGACACAAGTCTCTTTTTGACCACCAGAGGACAATAGTGATCCACAGGAAATTGCCTGGTATCACCTCTTTATGAAGGTAATATTTGAATATAAGGTCAAGACTGTAATAAAATCATAAGAAAGTGGAAGAACTATGAAGAAAATGCTGCCAATGTCCCTGTTAATACAAATCCTATGTTTTATCTAAACAAATGTCAGTGAAGAATCTCACATTTGTGTTTGAAGTAATTATGCTCTTTGTGTTGTTACGTAAACATATCTCAATTTTTATCTACAACCTGCAAGAGAGATACTGAGCATAACATTTATATCTTCAGCTTTAGTGTGTCAATAGGAAATATAAATGTTAGACTCCCAAACATTACTTTTGCAAATAGAAAAGATTAGAAAAGAAGAACAGGGAGCCCTGCAACAGATGGCATGGCCCCCTCAAAGCCCCCCACTGAACATCGTGTCAGTCTGAGACTACATGAAAAGACAGAAGCAACTGAGACAGCCTAAATAGATAGAAGAACTGTGGCGAATTCTCCAAGAAGCTTGGGACATCCTATCTGCCAACAACCTAGAAAAACTGTGTCCAGGTGTACCTAGGAGAATTGGTGCTGTTTTAAAGGCAAATGTTTACTGGACTTTGTATGATGTTAATTGATAAATGAAAACTATTTATGTCATTATATTTGAAGACATCTTTACTATGCAAAAATTTTCACAAGTGTCTAAAACTTTTGCATAGTACTATACGTAAGTGTTTAGACATACAGGCTGAGGTTTGGGGTCACTGACAGACAATGCTATTACTACTTGCCCTTTTATTTCCATCAGCCTCACAAGAGCTCTACCTAATGAGGGTGACACGCTCAACCACACCTGCATTGACCCAGAACTACAAGAGAACAGAAATAGACAGAGACAGAAGACTGAAGGTGCTAAGGGGTAAAAAAAAAAAAGAAAAAAAAGGTGTGTTTGTTCAAAGTTAAGAGTGCAACGGGTTTACCGTCATCGCCCTCTCATCAAGTGCTCAACACATCTGTGGAGAGATAAGACAGCAAATTTTTTCCACCTCCGATCTAAGTGGAGACACATACACACACACACACATACTGTACACACGCACACACGCACGCACACACACACACATACACATACTGTACACGCACACACACACACACACACACACACACACATACTGTACACACGCACACGCACGCACGCACGCACACACAATCTTAGCAGCCATTGTTCTGTCTTTAAAAGGTGTATGTTTTCATTACTAAATCCATAGCTAAATCGGTCCAGACAGGCCCTCTCTGTGAGGGGGATTCTCAGGGAATTTGGCATCCAATCAAAGGCAGTATAAACTAAATACACCCTTTTGACATCCGCTTAGTCAGATAAAGTAAACACACTAAAAAGATAATTTGCAGTACACGTACCAAAACACAGTATTGAAATAATTTCTAGCAACCATATATGAGGCTGTTTGTTCAAAATTACTTTTGTGTCCACCTGCACTGTTTTTTAATTGTATTTCTATGTTAAAAAAAAAAAAAGCGCCAGATGGACGGCTTTGACCATTGTGCATCTTAAGCAGGAACACCGTATTTGTGTGATGCCGTGTCAAGTTAGGGGCCATTCAAACCAACCGAATTCTTGTAGTAAAAAATCTAGAAACTGAAAAAATAAAGCGAACTAAAAAAGCTAAAGACCTGAAATACAAGTTGAAGTTCTTGAACTTTAACCCTTGTTTCAGGTCTTTAGCTTTTTTCAATAGTTTTTCTATGTAAACACTAGACCATCTTTGACCATTGTGCCGCCGCTCTGGGAGTTCAACGTTTTTTTGTTGGTATGTTATTTTAAAATAACTTTTTTAATAAAATGTTATTGTAGTTTTTTAGTCGTTGCATCAGTATGCTAGACTGACATCTTTGACTGTTGCGCCATCTCTCACTGTTTTTCAGCGTCCCGCGCTAGTTGCCTTGTCAAGACTTCAACTTTTATTTCAGGTCTTTAGCATTTTTAGTTTTTCAGTTTCTAGCTTTTTTACTGCAAGAATTCGGTTGGTTTGAATGGCCCAGTGGTGCTCTAGCATGGGACACTGGAAAAACAGCGAGAGGTGGCGCAACAGTCAAAGATGTCTATCTAGCATAACAATACAATAACTAGAAGAAAAAAAAACCGAATGCACTGAAATAAATGTTGAAGTTCTTTTAAAATGACATGCCGCCAAAGAACGTTGAACTCCTGAGTAGGATACTGAAAAAAACATGAGCGGAGGCACAACAGTCAAAAATGGTCTAGTGCTTATTTAAACAGAAAAACAACTGGAAAACAAACACAAAAACTAGACAAATTAAGCTAGTACTGAAAAACTAAAGCTAACTAAAAAAGCTAAATACCCAAAATAAAAGCGTGCTTTCTAGCGTGGGATGCTGAAAAAACAGTGAGAGGTGGCGCAACAGTCAAAGATGTCTGTCTAGCATAACAATGCAAAAACTGAAAAAACAAGATGTGGTGCAGCAGTCCAAGACGTCTGTCTAGTGCACTTCTACATAGAAAAACAATTGAAAAATGGACGAGAAACTAGAAAAACTAAAGCTAGAACTGAAAAACTAAAGCTAACTAAAAAAAGCTACTAAACTGAAATAAAAGTTGAAGATATTTTAATTTGACATAGCGTCTAAAGAACAAGGTGCTCCAGTGCAAGACGCTGAAAACCAGCAAGAGGTAGCGCAGTAGTCCACGACGTCTGTCTAGTGCATGTTTAAATAGAAAAACAAAACAAAAAAAGGGACGCAAAAACTAGAAAAAATAAAGCTATAATTGAAAAGGTAAAGCCAACTATAAAAGCTAAAGAACTTAAATAAAAGCCGAAGATCTTTTTAATTTGACACTGTGTCTAAAAAAATGCATCGCTCCTGCGTGATACGCTAAAAAAATCAGGAAGGGTTAGCAAGGCGGCGCAACGGTCCAAGACACGTTTACATGGACAAAACTGGAAAAATGGACGCAAAACTAGAAAAGCTAACTAAAGCTAAAAAAAAAAGAAAAAAAAAGCTAATGAACAGAAATAAAAGTTGAAGTTCTTTTTAACTTGAAAAATGTGTGAAGAGGCGGCACGATGGTCAAATACGTCTGTCTATCTCATCTTCACAGAAAACCCGTTAAAAAAAAAGACAAGAACAAGTTCAATGTAAAACGACACCTATAAAAACTTCAGCTTCTAAAAATGCATCTGGAGACACCTGCATTCTGTTCTATTCGTCATACTGCATCTAGCTTTTTTAAACGCAAGAACAGGCTCTATCATGCCACAAGGCGTGCTTTACTTAAATATGGTTGCTCTTGTAGAAAGCCGATACAGAGCAGAGTTTTTGTGTGTATTTATGTATACGTTTGTTTCTATGGAAGAAGGCAGCTGGAGAGTCTTTTGGGAATGATAGGGGTGGGAAGTGGAAGAATAGGTCATGATATGACTAAAGAGACATATAAAAGGAGAACCGCAGCTGTATAAGAATGTGGCCAAGAAAGGAAAATGCTAAATTGCATTGAGACGCACAAGGACATGTGGGAATCTAAGGCTAACCAAGGGAAATGGTAAGAATCTCTTTGAAAAGCAAGGTAATGGCCACCGAAAAGAGAATCACAAATGAGATCTCTTTTCTCGGATTTGCCAAGTGTTTGCGATCAAAAGTCAGAGTTGTCAATATGAACATCACATTCCAAGATCAAATGATCTGAGCTATGCTGTCCACATTTATTTAATTTGAATTTACATGTGAAACATAACTTAGGAAATCATGGTGTCTCCTGAGCTATAAAAGAGAAACATCTGAATGGACAAGGGAGGGGCATTGTAAGCATTCATCCTTGCAATGTGCTCTGGATTGAGCCTCTCTTTTGACATCAATGCATGCAACCTTTGCTGCTGGTTCCTCACATGGGAAAATATGCTGTCACACATTGACATCAGTGAATCCACCCCATGCCTTTTATCCAGGCTTAGTCACAGTGCTGATTACTAAATATGAACTGAATAAAAAAGATTATGGGCGCTTTACTAGCTTTTAACCAAGAACATTACGTGGTTTTGATTAAAAATAGTCAGATGTTGCATAAATATGCTAGAGATAAAGGATCATTTTAGTAGACACTGTGAGAGGACACAAGGGGCTCATTGTCTCTGCATATTTGTCCAAGGATATAATGGGCTTTCTTTTTGGAAATTCCTTTTCAACTGTGAGGTTTTCTTCCCAAGCTTTTGGAATGCCATAAATACATCAGGGAACCTCTTGCACGGCTGGTAGCTGCAGTTTCACAAATGTTGTCACAATTTGCAATGGATGGGTTTCTCAAGACACAAAACTACAGCTGGCAGAGAAACGCTGTGTAGAAGCTCGCCATGGAAAAGTTGTAAAGTAGGTGTTGGCTCCATAAAATTGGGAAACTCTGAATACTGAAATTGTGACAGCTGCTCTATTTTTTGGTAAAAACCTAGATACATTTTCCATTACCTCTTAAGCCAACGATGGCCTACTAATTATTTTAGGTATGGTACATGTAATCACATGTACATCAAGTGGTAAAAAAACACAGGTTACCAGCCCATTACAGACAAGGATGCATATTAACACATGGGGCCCATATGGGAAGCCATAAAATGTTCTGTGCACAAACAACCCTCGTGATAAACCTTGAGCACAGAGAGGAGTGGAAGTCAGGTCATTTAGACCACAAAGAGGGTAGTCCAAATGACGCAGGTTTGGAAGAATCACACTTGAGAGTCAGGAAGGCAGAGGAGGACCGGACAACTTTTTATAAATATGCTGAGGATGGGAATCCCTTCCGTGTTCCTGCAGCATTTTTAGTTTTTGCATAGAAGGATTTTATTTATGTCTGCTGTCTGGACCCCATTAGCAAACGGGCCTTGTATGCTCCTTGAACCGAATGCTTCTGATTATCGTCACTGTGTTTATGAGATTTCAACTTGCCTTGCCTTCATTTTCTGCATACAGATAACAGACATCAGATAACAGTTCTGTCATTCTCTCATCCTTCCTCTTTTCTTCATGGCTGCGATAAATAGAAGTTTCTCTGATAGCCGAGACTTACAGAGAGCTATTTTGCACAAAACTGAAATAGCAGCTTTAGTTTCACTGAAAGAAATTTTAAAAACAACTATTTTCTGAATGTTCATTAAACTAAAATATCATTCAGAGGTATTTGAAGCACTGCTCATCTACTTCCCTGCTCAAAAGACCAGCTAAACAAGCATGAGTTTCCATTCTGGACCACATTAGTTTAGGCTGGTTTGGTCTAGTCTACAGTAGCTGGCATATTTGGAGCCAACACCAGACACACCAAGACCAACATCCAGACCAATACTAGACCTCTTAAAACCCAGACCAAGACCTAACTCCAAGATCTAGACTCTTCAAGACTCCAATACCAGACCCCTTTAGACCTAGAACAAGACCTAACTTCAAGAAACAGACAATACAGACCTCTTAAAACCCAGACCAAGCTTTGATCCCCTAACACCCAGACCAAGACCTAACCCCAAGTGCCAGAGCATGAAAAGATCTCCTAAGTTCCAGACCTAAACCCAACCTGACCAAGACTAGATCCCCCAAGACCGGAACCAAGACCTAACCTTAAAACCACGGGTCAAGACTAGATCCCCTAAGACCCAGACCAAGACCTAATCCAAGACCCAGACCATGAATAGATCCCCCAAGACCCAAACCAAGATCTTACTCCAAGATCCAGACCAATAACGGTCCTCTTAAGACGCAGACCAAGACTAGATTCTATAAGGCCTAGACCAAGACCTAACTCCAAGATCCAGACCAATACCAGACCCCTTCAGACCCATACCAAGACTAGATCCCCTAAAACCCAAACAAAGACCTAACCTTAAAACCCAGATCAAGACTAGATAGACCCATAACAAGACCTAACTCCAAGATTCAGAACAATAACAGACCCCTTAAGACCCAGACCATGACTAGATCCCCTAAGACCCAGACCAAGACCTAATCCAAGACCCAGACTATGAATAGATCTCCCAAGACCCAAACCAAGTCCTTATTCCAAGACCCAGTCCAATAACGGTCCCCTTAAGACCCAGACCAAGACTAGATTCCATATGGCCTAGACCAAGACCTAACTCCAAGATCCAGACCAATACCAGACCCCTTATGACCCAGACAAAGACTCGATCCCCTAAGGCCATCATTCAGAGCAAGACCTGGCAGTTCAAGGACAAGGTTGTCCATTTTAATTAACTTAAATAAAGAAAATGCTGAGCTGTGGAATTTTCTTTATAGTGAAGAAATCTGCTGTCAAACAACATATGCTATCAACAGGGTTTCTCAGCTGTTTAACACTGTACTTCTACCCTGCCAGACTAAGAAAACTGAGCAGGGCATGGCTGTCTCTGAGGACCTCTCTCTGCATGTGTTCACCACTCCACTATTTCTGAGTGCCATGCCTGTACCCTTCTCTCATACCCAATCCTATCCTATGAGACAGAATCCAGTTAATATGATCCCTAGCGTGATCAAGTGACCAAGCAATTCCAGAGACCATATCTACTTGAACAGCAATTAGTCATTTTGGCTGAGAACTTATACACTTATTTTTGTATTTATGAGTCTGTCAGGAAATTCAACCCCTGTCAAGTGTTTTGACAAATCAGATGGAAGAAAAAGCTGCACTCTTGACCTAGTTATTGCTTTTTGATATTAAAATCGCTCTCCTCCTCACACAATAGAAATCTTTATTTCCACTTTCAACACCCTTTGGAACTATATTACCTCACCTTCAGTGAGTGTAACAGAGTATCTCCGGACCACTTGCTTTGCAAGGGAATGTGCACATTCCAGGACAAAATTTTTCCAGGTGCACAGATACACCCGATTTATTCGATGAAAGATTCGAAGAGAAAAGCTCCCATCTGCTGGACACTGAACAAATGATGACAGTCATACAAGGGTGGGGGCACTGCATGTCTAGACTGGTTGGGTACAGCAATGAACAAGACTGTCTGCTGTACATGAGTCCTCATGTGTTGCATGATAATTGTTATATATGAATCAGAATAGCTGGTTCTGAAAAAGCCTAAGATGGTTTGCTGGTCTTAGCTGGTTTAAGCTGGTCTCCCAGCCTGGCCAAGCTGGTGTTCCAGTGCCAAAAAACCATCAAAACAGACCAGACTGGGAGACTAGCTAAGACCACCAATTCATCTTAGACTGTTTAAGCCCTGATTGTTTTTTTTTTGTTTTTTCCAGCAGGGAAAAAAATCTTTCCCAATCTCTTTGGAGGTGTTGTACTCTCCATGGTGGTTTACCTAGGGATAGTTCAAAGGAAGAAAGGAGGTTAAGTTACTGAATGTCAATTCAATGCCGCAGACGTCTAACATATCTGTTTGCTTAGTAGGTGTGTAATTGTACACACAGCTTTTGCTACTTTTTACACTGTATATGAAATATGCAGCAGTAACTATGTGGTACAGTACAATGTTTGGTTACCTTTACTACTTCATTAAATACTCAGAGGCTCTTTATAAAAGTTTATCTCATGTTCTCACACGATTGAAGTGACTCACATTTAGGCCCATTATTAGGTGCTTGTGTAAGTACATACCTGTCAGGCAATCAAAATTAAACAAACCCACATTCATAAGTAGGTGTTATTATCAAAATAACTTATGCCATCTAACCATCTGCACCATTTCCACTAAAAAAATGATAATGATAATTTCAAGTTAGATCCTGTAGATTTAAATGTTGCAAAATTTTGAAAATAAACCAAATCCTTTTACAGCCAAAGAAAAAAGAAAGGACAGCCTTCCCTAAAAAAAAAAAAACACACTGTGAACTACAGTACTTTGATATACAGTATCCCATGGAACTAAATAATTACCATATTCATATACAATGGTATTTACATTAAATTCATTTACTCCAAATAATACCACAATATTACCATAGTACGTGTGCAAAAACCATGGTACATAACCAAATTAAAAAACATGGTATTACCATAGTACATGTCCATAAATCACGGCATTACAGTACCATGATCTCATGTGCAAAAAATTGTATTACCATGGCACATATCCAAAAACATGGTATTACCATGGTACTGTATATGTTCAAAAAACATTATATTACCATGTTACATCCAAAAACATGGAATTAGCATGCTATATGTTAGAAAAAACATGGTATTATCACCGTATATGTCAAAATACTTGGTATAACCATGATACTGTATATGTTCAAAATATATGTTATTACCATGGTATATGTTTAAAAAAAAACAAAAAAACATTTTATTACCATGGTATATGTCAAAAACATGGTATCACCATGGAATATGTTCAAAAACATGTTATCACGGTATATGTCAAAATACTTGGTATAACCATGGTATATGTTCAAAAAAACATATATTACCATGGTCAGTGTTAAAAAAAAAACATGGTATAACCGTGGTAGATGTCCAAAACATGGTATTACCATAGTACATGTCCATAAACCATTGTATTATAGTACCATGGTCCCATGTGCAAAAAAGGGTATTACCATGGTATATGTAAAATAATAATAATAATAATAATAATATTGCCATGGTCAATGTTCAAAAAACATGGTATAACCATGGTAGATGTCCAAAAACATGGTATTACCATATTACTTGTCCATAAACCATGGTATTATAGTACCATGGTCCTGTGTGCAAAACATGGTATTACCATGGTACCATGTGAAAAAAACATGGTATTACTA
Organism: Myxocyprinus asiaticus; assembly: GCF_019703515.2. Classification (NCBI taxonomy): domain Eukaryota; kingdom Metazoa; phylum Chordata; class Actinopteri; order Cypriniformes; family Catostomidae; genus Myxocyprinus; species Myxocyprinus asiaticus. The sequence goes on from NC_059372.1 coordinate 9,167,573, forward strand.
CCATGGTATATCTCAAAATACACAGCTTTACCATGGTACTGTATATGTTCAAAAACATAATATTACCATGGTCAGTATTAAATAAACATGGTATGAACATGGTAGATGTAAAAAAAACATGGTATTATTATGGTGTATGTCAAAATACATGTTATTACCATGGTATATATATATATAAAAGAAAAATATGGTATAACCATGACTTTACATGTTCA